>NW_027514227.1:0-88117 GCF_048772815.1 Callospermophilus lateralis
TAATGATAAGTACACAAATACCACTTGGCTCAACAAATTTTGTTCCTCTGGGTTGAAGCGTTCGTCTACAGTAGCAGTTTTGATATTTAGGTTTCACTCTGTTCTCTCGTACATAGATAGATGAATGGAACTCTAAATCCAACATGGTTTGTAGTAGCTCTTTGAAACTTGACAAAATAAAGGAGTTCTCAGTTTTGTCTCTATGGTTTGTTTCCTCTTCAAGTAGCCCTAGGCACAGACTGTGGAAAAGCACTTTCATTGAGAGGGGTTGCCAAGCTTCTAAGAAATAACGAGTTTGTGAAATACCAGCAAATATTTTTTCACCCAATCTTGATGATACTTGGTGGTAATGATCAGTACACAAATCCCACTTGGCTCACCAAATTTTGTTCTTCTAGGTTGAAGCGTTCGTCTACAGTAGCAGTTTTTATATTTAGGTTTCACTCTGTTCTCTCATATATAGATAGATGAATTTGGAACTCTAAATCCAACATGGTTTGTAGTAGCTCATTGAAACTTGACCAAATAAAGGAGTTCTCAGTTTTGTCTCTATGGTTTGTTTCCTCCTCAAGTCGCCCTAGGCACAGACTGTGGAAAAGCACTTTCATTGAGAGGGGGTGCCACGCTTCTAAGAAATAACGAGTTTCCGAAATACCAGCAAATATTTTTTCACCCAATGTTCATGATACTTGGTGGTAATGATCAGAACACAAATCCCACTTGGCTCACCAAATTTTCTTCTTCTAGGTTGAAGCGTTCGTTTACAGTAGCAGTTTTTATATTTAGGTTTCACTCTGTTCTCTCCTATATAGATAGATGAATTTGTAACTATAAATCAAACATGGTTTGTAGTAGCTCTTTGAAACTTGTCAAAATAAAGGAGTTCTCAGTTTTGTCTCTATGCTTTCTTTCATCTTCATGTAGCCCTAGGCACAGAGTGTGGAAAAGCATTTTCATTGAGAGGGGTTGCCAAGCTTCTAAGAAAAAACTATTTTCGGAAATACCAGCAAATATTTTTTCACCCATTCTTGATGATACTTGTTGGTAATGATCAGTACACAAATCGCACTTGGCTCACCAAATTTTGGTCTTCTAGTTTGAAGCGTTCGTCTACAGTAGCAGTTTTTATATTTAGGTTTCACTCTGTTCTCTCCTATATTGATAGATGAATTTGGAACTCTAAATCCAACATGGATTATAGTAGCTATTTGAAACTTGACAAAATAAAGGAGTTCTCAGTTTTGTCTCTATGCTTTCTTTCATCTTCATGTAGCCCTAGGCACAGAGTGTGGAAAAGCATTTTCATTGAGAGGGGTTGCCAACCTCTAAGAAAAAACTATTTTCCAAAGTACCAGCAAATATTTTTTCACCCAATCTTGATGATACTTGGTGGTAATGATCAGTACACAAATCCCACTTGGCTCACCAAATTTTCTTCTTCTAGGTTGAAGCGTTCGTCTACAGTAGCAGTTTTTATATTTAGGTTTCCCTCTGTTCTCTCCTGTATAGATAGATGAATTTGGAACTCTAAATCCCACATGGTTTGTAGTAGCTCTTTGAAACTTGACAAAATAAAGGAGTTCTCAGTTTTGTCTCTATGGATTGTTTCCTCTTCAATTAGCCCTAGGCACACACTGTGGAAAAGCACTTTCATTGAGAGGGGTTGCCAAGTTTCTAAGAAATAAAGAGTTTCCGAAATACCAGCAAATATTTTTTCACCCAATCTTGATGATACTTGTTGCTAATGATCAGTACACAAATCCCACTTGGCTCATCAAATTTTGATCTTTTAGGTTGAAGCTTCGCCTACAGTAGCAGTTTTTATATTTAGGTTTCCCTCTGTTAACTCCTATATAAATAGATGAATTTGGAACTCTAAATCCAACATGGTTTGTAGTAACTCTTTGAAACTTGACAAAATAAAGGAGTCCTCAGTTTTGTCTCTATGGTTTGTTTCCTCTTCAAGTAGCCCTAGTCACAGACTGTGGAAAAGCACTTTCATTGAGGGGGGTTGCCAAGCTTCTAAGAAATAACGAGTTTCCGAAATACCAGAAAATATTTTTTCACCCTATCTTGATGATACTTGTAGCTAATGATCAGTACACAAATCCCACTTGGCTCACCAAATTTTGTTCTTCTTGTTTGAAGCGTTCGTCTACAGTAGCAGTTTTTATATTTAGGTTTCCCTCTGTTCTCTCCTGTATAGATAGATGAATTTGGAAATCTAAATCCAACATGGTTTGTAGTAGCTCTTTGAAACTTGAGAAAATAAAGGAGTTCTCAGTTTTGTATCAATGGATTGTTTCCTCTTCAATTAGCCCTAGGCACACACTGTGGAAAAGCACTTTCATTGAGAGGGGTTGCCAGGCTTCTAAGAAATTACGAGTTTTCGAAATACCAGCAAATATTTTTTCACCCAATCTTGATGATACTTGGTGGTAATGGTCAGTACACAAATCCGACTTGGCTCACCAAATTTTGTTCTTCTAGGTTGAAGCGTTCGTCTACAGTAGCAGTTTTCATATTTAGGTTTCTCTCTGTTCTCTCCTATATAGATAGATGAATTTAGAACTCTAAATCCAACATGGATTGTAGTAGCTCTTTGAAACTTGATAAAATAAAGGAGTTCTTACTTTTGACTTTATGGTTTGTTTCCTCTTCAAGTAGTCCTAGGCACACACTGTGGAAAAGCACTTTAATTGTGAGGGGTTGCCAAGCTTCTAAGAAATAACAAGTTTCCGAAATACCAGCAAATATTTTTTCACCCAATCTTGATGTTACTTGGTGGTAATGATCAGTACACAGATCCCACTTGGCTCACCAAATTTTGTTCTTCTAGGTTGAAGCGATCGTCTACAGTAGCAGTTTTTATATTTAGGTTTCACTCTGTTATCTCATATATAGGTAGGTGAATTTGGAACTCTAAATCCAACATGGTTTGTAGTAGCTCTTTGAAACTTGACAAAATAAAGGAGTTCTCAGTTTTGTCTCTATGGTTTGTTTCCTCTTCATGTAGCCCTAGTCACAGACTGAGGAAAAGCACTTTAATTGAGAGGGGTTGCCAAGCTTCTAAGAATTAAGGAGTTTCCGAAATATCAGCAAATATTTTTTCACCGAATCTTGATGATACTTGGTGTCATGATCGGTACACAAATCCCACTTGACTCACCAAATTTTGTTGTTCTAGGATGAAGCGTTCGTTTACAGTAACAGTTTATATTTTTAGTTTTCCCTCTGTTCTCTCCTATATAGATATATGAATTTGGATCTCTAATTCCAACATGGTTTGTAGTAACTCTTTGAAACTTGACAAAATAAAGGAGTTTTCAGTTTTGTCTCTATGATTTGTTTCCGCCTCATGTAGCCCTTAGCAGAGACTGTGGAAAAGCACTTTCATTGAAAGGGGTTGCCAAGCTTCCAAGAAATTACGAGTTTCCGAAATACCAGCAAATAATTTTTCACCCATGTTGATGATACGTGGTGGTAATGACAAGTACACAAATCCCACTTGGCTCACCAATATTTGTTCTTCTAGGTTGAAGCGTTCGTCTACAGTAGCAGTTCTTATATTTAGGTTTCACTCTGTTCTCTCCTATATAGATAGATGAATTTGGAACTCTAAATCCAACATGGTTTGTAGTAGATCTTTGAAACTTGACAAAATAAAGGAGTTCTCAATTTTGACTCTATGGTTTGTTTCCTCTTCAAGAGGCCTAGGCACAGACTGTGGAAAAGCACTTTCATTGAGAGGGGTTGCCAAGCTTCTAAGAAATAAGGATTTTTTGAAATACCAGCAAATATTTTTACACCCAAATTGATGATACTTGGTGGTAATGATCACTACACAAAGCCCACTTGGCTCACAATATTTTGTTCTTCTAGGTTGAAGCGTTCGTCTACAGTAGCAGTTTTTATATTTAGGTTTCACTCTGTTCTCTCCTATATAGAACGATGAATTTGGAACTCTAAATCCAACATGGTTTGTAGTAACTCTTTGAAACTTGACAAAATAAAGGAGTTCTCATTTTTGTCTCTATGACTTGTTTCCACTTCATGTAGCCCTAAGCAGATACTGTGGAAAAGCACTTTCATTGAACGGGGTTGCCAAGCTTCCAATAAATTACGAGTTTCCGAAATACCAGCAAATATTTTTTCACCCAATGTTGATGATACTTGGTGGTAATGATCAGTACACAATTCCCACTTGGCTCACCAAATTTTGTTCTTCTAGGTTGAAGCTTTCGTTTACAGTAGCAGTTTTTATATTTAGGATTCACTCTGTTCTCTCCTATAGATAGATGAATTTGGAACTCTAAATTCAACATGGTTTGTAGTAGCTCTTTGAAACTAAACAAAATAAAGGAGTTCTCAGTTTTGTCTCTATGGTTTGTTTCCTCTTCAAGTAGCCCTAGGCACAGACTGTGGAAAAGCACTTTCATTGAGAGGGGTTGCCAAGCTTCCAAGAAATAACGATTTTCCGAAATACCAGCAAATATTTTTTCACCCAATGTTGATGATACTTAAAGGTAATGATCAGTACACAAATCCCACTTGGCTCACCAAATTTTGTTCTTCTAGGGAGAAGCGTTCGTCTACAGTAGCAGTTTTTATATTTAGGTTTCACTCTGTTCTCTCCTACATAGATAGATGAATGGAACTCTAAATCCAACATGGTGTGTAATAGCTCTTTGAAACTTGACAAAGTAAAGGAGTTCTCAATTTTGTCTCTATGTTTTGTTTCCTCTTTATGTCGCCCTAGGCACAGACTGTGGAAAGCCCTTTCATTGAGAGGGGTCGCCAAGCTTTTAAGAAATAACTAGTTTCCGAAATACCAGCAAAAATTTTTTCACCCAATCTTTAAGATACTTGGTGGTAATGATCGGTACACAAATCCCACTTGGCTCAACAATTTTATTCTTCTAGGTTGAAGCGTTCGTTTACAATAGCATTTTTAATATTTAGGTTCACTCTGTTCTCTCCTATATAGATAGATGAATTTGGAACTCTAAATCCAACATGGTTTGTAGTAGCTCTTTGAAACTTGACAAAATAAAGGAGTTCTCAGTTTTGTCTCTATGATTTGTTTCCACTTCATGTAGCCCAAAGCAGAGACGGTGGAAAAGCACTTTCATTGAGAGGGGTTGCCAAGCTTCCAATAAATTACGAGTTTGTGAAATACCAGCAAATATTTTTTCACCCAATGTTGATGATAGTTGGTGGTAATGATCAGTACACAAATCCCACTTGGCTCACCAAATTTTGTTCTTCTAGGTTGAAGCGTTCGTTTACAGTAGCAGTTTTTATATTTAGGTTTCACTCTGATCTCTCCTATATAGATAGATGAATTAGGAACTCTAAATCCATCATGGTTTTCAGTAGCTCTTTGAATGTTGACAAAATAAAGGAGTTCTAAGTTTTGTCTCTATGGTTTGTTTCCTCTTCAAGTCGCCCTAGGCACAGACTGTGGAAAAGCATTTTCATTGAGAGGGGTTGCCAAGTTTTAAGAAATAACGAGTTTCCAAAATAACAGCAAATATTTTTTCACCCAATCTTGAGGATACTTGGTGGTAATGATCAGTACACAAATCCCACTTGGCTCACCAAATTTTGTTCTTCTGGGTTGATTCGTTCGTTTCCAGTAGCAGTTTTTATATTTAGGTTTCACTCTGTTCTCTCCTACATAGATAGATGAATGGAACTCTAAATCCAACATGGTGTGTAATAGCTCTTTGAATCTTGACAAAGTAAAGGAGTTCTCAGTTTTGTCTCTATGGTTTGTTTCCTCTTCAAGTCGCCCTATGCACAGACTGTGGAAAAGCACTTTCATTGAGAGGGGTTGCAAAGTTTTAAGAAATAACGAGTTTCCGAAATACCAGCATATATTTTCTCACCCAATCATGATGATACTTGGTGGTAATGATCAGTACACTAATCCCACTTGGCTCACCAAATTTTGTTCTTCTACGTTGATGAGATCGTCTACAGTAGCAGTTTTTATATTTAGGTTTCACTCTATTCTCTCCTATATTGATAGATGAATTTGTAACTCTAAATCAAACATGGTTTCTAGTAGCTCTTTGAAACTTGTCAAATAAAGGAGTTGTCAGTTTTGTCTCTATGCTTTCTTTTATCTTCATGTAGCCCTAGGCACAGAGTGTGGAAAAGCATTTTCATTGAGAGGGGTTGCCAAGGTTCTAAGAAAAAATATTTTCGGAAATACCAGCAAATATTTTTTCACCCAATCTTGATGATACTTGGTGGTAATGATCAGTACACAAATCGCCCTTGGCTCACCAAATTTTGTTCTTCTAGTTTGAAGCGTTCGTCTACAGTAGCAGTTTTTATATTTAGGTTTCACTCTGTTCTCTCCTATATAGATAGATGAATTTGGAACTCTAAATCCAATATGGTTTGTAGTCGCTCTTTGAAACTTGACAAAATAAAGGAGTTCTCAGTTTTGTCTCTATGGTTTGTTTCATCTTCAAGTAGCCCTAGGCACAGAGTGTGGAAAAGCACTTTCATTGAGAGGGGTTGCCAAGCTTCTAAGAATTTACGAGTTTCCGAAATACCAGCAAATATTTTCTCACCCAATCATGATGATACTTGGTGGTAATGATCAGTACACTAATCCCACTTGGCTCACCAAATTTTGTTCTTCTACGTTGATGCGTTGGTCTACAGTAGCAGTTTTTATATTTAGGTTTCACTCTATTCTCTCCTATATTGATAGATGAATTTGGAACTCTAAATCCAACATGGTTTGTAGTAGCTCTTTGAAACTTGACGAAATAAAGGATTTCTCAGATTTTTCTTTATGGTTTGTTTCCTCTTCAAGTAGTCCTATGCACAGACTGTGGAAAAGCACTTTCATTGAGAAGGGTTGCCAAGCTTCTAAGAATTAAGGAGTTTCCGAAATATCAGCAAATATTTTTTCACCGAATCTTGATGATACTTGGTGTCATGATCGGTACACAAATCCCACTTGACTCACCAAATTTTGTTGTTCTAGGATGAAGCGTTCGTTTACAGTAGCAGTTTATATTTTTAGTTTTCCCTCTGTTCTCTCCTATATAGATATATGAATTTGGAACTCTAATTCCAACATGGTTTGTAGTAGCTCTTTGAAACTTGACAAAATAAAGGAGTTTTCAGTTTTGTCTCCATGATTTGTTTCCGCCTCATGTAGCCCTAAGCAGAGACTGTGGAAAAGCACTTTCATTGAAAGGGGTTGCCAAGCTTCCAAGAAATTACGAGTTTCCGAAATACCAGCAAATAATTTTTCACCCATGTTGATTTTACGTGCTGGTAATGACAAGTACACAAATCCCACTTGGCTCACCAATATTTGTTCTAGGTTGAAGCGTTTGTCTACAGTAGCAGTTCTTATATTTAGGTTTCACTCTGTTCTCTCTTATATAGATAGATGAATTTGGAACTCTAAATCCAACCTGGTTTGTAGTAGATCTTTGAAACTTGACAAAATAAAGGAGTTCTCAGTTTTGACTCTATGGTTTGTTTCCTCTTCAAGAGGCCTAGGTACAGACTGTGGAAAAGCACTTTCATTGAGAGGGGTTGCCAAGCTTCTAAGAAATAACGATTTTTTGAAATACCAGCAAATATTTTTACACCCAAATTGATGATACTTGGTGGTAATGATCACTACACAAAGCCCACTTGGCTCACAATATTTTGTTCTTCTAGGTTGAAGCGTTCGTCTACAGTAGCAGTTTTTATATTTAGGTTTCACTCTGTTCTCTCCTATATAGAACGATGAATTTGGAACTCTAAATCCAACATGGTTTGTAGTAACTCTTTGAAACTTGACAAAATAAAGGAGTTCTCAGTTTTGTCTCTATGGTTTGTTTCCACTTCATATAGCCCTAAGCAGAGACTGTGGAAAAGCACTTTCATTGAAAGGGGTTGCCAAGCTTCCAATAAATTACGAGTTTCCGAAATACCAGAAAATATTTTTTCACCCAATGTTCATGATACTTGGTGGAAATGATCAGAACACAAATCCCACTTGGCTCACCAAATTTTGTTCTTCTAGGTTGAAGCGTTCGTTTACAGTAGCAGTTTTTATATTTAGGTTTCACTCTGTTCTCTCCTATATAGATAGATGAATTTGTAACTCTAAATCAAACATGGTTTGTAGTAGCTCTTTGAAACTTGTCAAAATAAAGGAGTTCTCAGTTTTGTCTCTATGCTTTCTTTCATCTTCATGTAGCCCTAGGAACAGAGTGTGGAAAAGCATTTTCATTGAAAGGGGTTGCCAAGCTTCTAAGAAAAAACTATTTTCGGAAATACCAGCAAATATTTTTTCACCCATTCTTGATGATACTTGGTGGTAATGATCAGTACACAAATCGTACTTGGCTCACCAAATTTTGGTCTTCTAGTTTGAAGTGTTCGTCTACAGTAGCACTTTTTATATTTAGGTTTCACTCTGTTCTCTCCTATATTGATAGATGAATTTGGAACTCTAAATCCAACATGGTTTGTAGTAGCTCTTTGAAACTTGACAAAATAAAGGAGTTCTCAGTTTTTTCTCTATGCTTTGTTTCCTCTTCAAGTATCCTTGGCACAGACTGTGGAAAAGCACTTTCATTGAGAGGGGTTGCCAAGCTTCTAAAAAATAACGAGTTTCCGAAATACCAGCAAATATTTTTTCACCCAATGTTGATGATTCTTGGTGGTAATGATCAGTACACAAATACCACTTGGCTCACCAAATTTTGTTCTTCTGTGTTGAAGCGTTCGTCTACACTAGCAGTTTTCATATTTAGGTTACTCTCTGTTCTCTCCTACATAGATAGATGAATTTGGAACTCTAAATCCATCATGGTGTGTAATAGCTGTTTGAAACTTGACAAATTAAAGGAGTTCTCAGTTTTGTCTCTATGGTTTGTTTCCTCTTCAAGTCGCCCTATGCACAGACTGTGGAAAAGCACTTTCATTGAGAGGGGTTGCCAAGTTTTAAGAAATAACGAGTTTCCGAAATACCAGCAAATATTTTTTCACCCAATCTTGAGGATACTTGGTGGTAATGATCAGTACACAAATTCCAATTGACTCAAAAAATTTTGTTCCTCTGGGTTGAAGCGTTCGTTTACAGTAGCAGTTTTGATATTTAGGTTTCACTCTGTTCTCTCCTACATAGATAGATGAATGGAACTCTAAATCCAACATGGTGTGTCATAGCTCTTTGAAACTTGACAAAATAAAGGAGTTCTCAGTTTTGTCTCTATGGTTTGTTTCCTCTTCAAGTCGCCCTAGGCACAGACTGTGGAAAAGCACTTTCATTGCGAGGGGTTGCCAAGCTTCTAAGAAATTACGAGTTTCCGAAATACCAGCACATATTTTTTCACCCAATCTTGATGATACTCGGAGGTAATGATCAGTACACAAATCCCACTTGGCTCACCAAATTTTCTTCTTCTAGGTTGAAGCGTTCGTCTACAGAAGCAGTTTTTATATTTAGGTTTCCCTCTGTTCTCTCCTGTATAGATAGATGAATTTGGAAATCTAAATCCAACATGGTTTGTAGTAGCTCTTTGAAACTTGACAAAATAAAGGAGTTCTCAGTTTTGTCTCTATGGATTGTTTCCTCTTCAATTAGCCCTAGGCACACACTGTGGAAAAGCACTTTCATTAAGAGGGGTTGCCAAGTTTCTAAGAAATAAAGAGTTTCCGAAATACCAGCAAATATTTTTTCACCCAATCTTGATGATACTTGTTGCTAATGATCAGTACACAAATCCCACTTGGCTCACCAAATTTTGATCTTTTAGGTTGAAGCTTCGCCTACAGTAGCAGTTTTTATATTTAGGTTTCCCTCTGTTAACTCCTATATAAATAGATGAATTTGGAACTCTAAATCCAACATGGTTTGTAGTAACTCTTTGAAACTTGACAAAATAAAGGAGTTCTCAGTTTTGTCTCTAAGGTTTGTTTCCTCTTCAAGTAGCCCTAGTCACAGACTGTGGAAAACCACTTTCATTGAGAGGGGTTGCCAAGCTTCTAAGATATAACGAGTTTCCGAAATACCAGAAAATATTTTTTCACCCTATCTTGATGATACTTGTAGCTAATGATCAGTACACAAATCCCACTTGGCTCACCAAATTTTGTTCTTCTTGTTTGAAGCGTTCGTCTACAGTAGCAGTTTTTATTCAGGTTTCTCTCTGTTCTCTCCTACATAGATAGATGAATTTGGAACTCTAAATCCAACATGGATTGTAGTAGCTCTTTGAAACTTGACAAAATACAGGAGTTCTCAGTTTTGTCTCTATGGTTTGTTTCCTCTTCAAGTAGCAATAGGCACAGACTGTGGAAGCACTTTCATTGAGATGGGTTGCCAAGCTTCCAAGAAATAACGAGTTTCCAAAATACCAGCAAATATTTTTTCACTCAATCTTGATGACACTTTGTGGTAATGATCAGTACACAAATCCCCCTTGGCTCACCAAATTTTGTTCTTCTAGGTTGAAGCGTTCGTCTACAGTAGCAGTATTTATATTTAGGTTTCACTCTGTTCTCTCATATATAGATAGATGAATTTGGAACTCTAAATCCAACATGGTTTGTAGTAGCTTTTTGAAACTTGACAAAACAAAGGAGTTGTCAGTTTTGTCTCTATGGTTTGTTTCCTCTTCAAGTAGCCCTGGTCACAGACTGTGGAAAAGCACTTTCATTGAGAGGGGTTGCCAAGGTTCTAAGAATTTACGAATTTCCGAAATACCAGCAAATATTTTTTCCCCAATCTTGATGATACTTGGTGGTAATGATCAGTACACAAATCCCACTTGGCTCACCAAATTTTGTTCTTCTAGGTTGACGCGTTCGTCTACAGTAGTAGTTTTTATATTTAGGTTTCCCTCTGTTCTCTCCTGTATAGATAGATGAATTTGGAACTCTAAATCCAACATGGTTTGTAGTAGCTCTTTGAAACTTGACAAAATAAAAGATTCTCAGTTTTGTCTCTATGGTTTGTTTCCGCTTCAAGTAGCCCTAGGCACCGACTGTGGAAAAGCACTTTCCTTGAGAGAGGCTGCCAAGCTTCTAAGAAATTACAAGTTTCCGAAACACCAGCAAATATTTTTTCACCCAATCTTGATGATACTTGGTGGTAATGATCAGTACACAAATCCCACTTGGCTCACTAAATTTTGTTCTTCTAGGTTGAAGCGTTCGTCTACAGTAGCAGTTTTTATATTTAGGTGTCACTCTGTTCTCTCATATATAGATAGATGAATTTGGAACTCTAAATACAACATGGTTTGTAGTACCTCTTTGAAACTTGACAAAATAAAGGAATTCTGAGTTTTGTCTCTATGGTTTGTTTCCTCTTCAAGTAGCCCTAGGCACAGACTGTGGAAAACCACTTTCATTGAGAGGGGTTGCCAAGCTTCTAAGAAATAACGAGTTTCCGAAATACCAGCAAATATTTTTTCACCCAATCTTGATGATACTTGGTGGTAATGATCAGTACACAAATCCCACCTGGCTCACCAAATTTTGTTCTTCTAGGTTGAAGCGTTCGTCTACAGTAGCAGTTTTTATATTTAGGTTTCTCTCTTTCTCTCCTATATAGATAGATGAATTTGGAACTCTAAATCCAACATGGATTGTAGTAGCCCTTTGAAACTTGAAAAAAAAAGGAGTTCTCAGTTTTGTCTCTATGGTTTGTTTCCTCTTCAAGTAGCCCAAGGCACAGACTGTGTAAGCACTTTCATTGAGATGGGTTGCCAAGCTTCTAAGAAATAACGAGTTTCAAAAATATCTTCACATATTTTTTCACCCAATCTTGATGATACTTGGTGGTAATGATCAGTACAAAATTCCCACTTGCCTCACCAAATTTTGTTCTTCTAGGATGAAGCGTTCGTCTACAGTAGCAGTTTTTATATTTAGGTTTCCCTCTGTTCTCTCCTGTATAGATAGATGAATTTGGAACTCTAAATCCCACATGGTTTGTAGTAGCTCTTTGAAACTTGACAAAATAAAGGATTTCTCAGTTTTGTCTCTATGGATTGTTTTCTCTTCAATTAGCCCTAGGCACACACTGTGGAAAAGCACTTTCATTGAGAGGGGTTGCCAAGCTTCTAAGAAATAAAGAGTTTCCGAAATTCCAGCAAATATTTTTTCACCAAATCTTGATGATACTTGTTGCTAATGATCAGTACACAAATCCCACTTGGCTCACCAAATTTAGTTCTTCTAGGTTGAAGCGTTCGTCTACAGTAGCAGTTTTTATATTTAGGTTTCCCTCTGTTCTCTCCTATATAGATAGATGAATTTGGAACTCTAAATCCAACATGGTTTGTAGTAGCTCTTTGAAACTTGACAAAATAAAGGAGTTCTCAGTTTTGTCTCTATGGTTTGTTTCCTCTTCATGTAGCCCTAGTCACAGACTGTGGAAAAGCACTTTCATTGAGAGGGGTTGCCAAGCTTCTAAGAAATAACGAGTTTCCGAAATACCAGCAAATATTTTTTTCACCCAAACTTTATGAATCTTGTTGGTAATGATCTGTACACAAATCCCACTAGGCTCAACAAATTTTGTTCTTCTAGGTTGAAGCGTTCTTCTACAGTAGGAGTTTTTATATTTAGGTTTCCCTCTGTTCTCTCCTGTATAGATAGATGAATTTGGAACTCTAAATCCATCATGGTTTGTAATAGCTCTTTAAAACTTGACAAAATAAAGGAGTTCTCAGTTTTGTCTCTATGGTTTGTTTCCTCTTCAAGTAGCCCTAGGCACAGACTGTGGAAAAGCACTTTCATTGAGGGGGGTTGCCAAGCTTCTAAGAAATTACCAGTTTCCGAAATACCAGAAAATATTTTTTCCCCCAATCTTGATGATACTGGTAGTAATGATCAGTACACAAATCCCACTTGGCTCACCAAATTTTGTTCTTCTAGGTTGAAGCGTTCGTCTACAGTAGCAGTTTTCAAATTTAGGTTTCCCTCTGTTCTCTCCTGTATAGATAGATGAATTTGGAACTCTAAATCCAACAGGGTTTGTAGTAGCTCTTTGAATCTTGACAAAATAAAGGAGTTCTCAGTTTTGTCTCTATGGTTTGTTTCCTCTTCAAGTAGCCCTAGGCACAGACTGTGGAAAAGCACTTTCATTGAGAGGGGTTGCCAAGCTTCTAAGAAATAAAGAGTTTCCGAAATACCAGCAAATATTTTTTCACCCAATTGATGATACTTGGTGGTAATGATGAGTACACAGATCCCAAGTAGCTCACCAAATTTTGTTCTTCTAGGTTGAAGCGCTTGTCTACAGTAGCAGTTTTTATATTTAGGTTTCACTCTGTGCTCTCATATATAGATAGATGAATTTGGAACTCTAAATCCAACATGGATTGTAGTAGCTCTTTGAAACTTGATAAAATAAAGGAGTTCTCAGTTTTGTCTCTATGGTTTGTATCCTCTTCAAGTAGCCCTAGGCACAGACTGTGGAAAACCACTTTCATGGAGAGGATTTGCCAAGCTTCTAAGAAATTACGAGTTTCTGAAATACCAGCAAATATTTTTTCACCCAATCTTGATGATACTTGGTGGTAATGATCAGTACACAAATCCCACTTGGCTCACCAAATTTTGTTCTTCTAGGTTGAAGCGTTCGTCTACAGGAGCAGTTTTCATATTTGGTTTCCCTCTGTTCTCTCCTGTATAGATAGATGAATTTGGAACTCTAAATCCAACATGGTTTGTAGTAGCTCTTTGAAACTTGACAAAATAAAGGAGTTCTCAGTTTTGTCTCTATGGTTTGTTTCCTCTTCAAGTAGCCCCTAGGCACCGACTGTGGAAAAGCACTTTCATTGAGAGTGGGTGCCAAGCTTTAAGAAATTACAAGTTTCCAAACACCAGCAAATGTTTTTTCACCCAATCTTGATGATACTTGGTGGTAATGATCAGTACACAAATCCCACTTGGCTCACCAAATTTTGTTCTTCTAGGTTGAAGCGTTCGTCTACAGTAGCAGTTTTTATATTTAGTTTTCACTCTGTTCTCTCATATATAAATAGATGAATTTGGAACTCTAAATCCCACATTGTTTGTAGTAGCTCTTTGAAACTTGACAAAATAAAGGAGTTCTCAGTTTTGTCTCTATGGTTTGTTTTCCTCTTCAAGTAGCCCTAGGAACAGACTGTGGAAAAGCACTTTCATTGAGAGGGGTTGCCAAGCTTCTAAGAAATTACAAGTTTCCAAACACCAGCAAATATTTTTTCACCCAATCTTGATGATACTTGGTGGAAATGAGCAGTACACAAAATCCCACTTGGCTCACCAATTTTGTTCTTCTAGGTTGAAGCGTTCGTCTACAGTAGCAGTTTTTATATTTAAGTTTCCCTCTGTTCTCTAATGTATAGATAGATGAATTTGGGACTCTAAATCCAACATGGTTTGTAGTAGCTCTTGAAACTTGACAAATAAAGGAGTTCTCAGTTTTGTCTCTATGGTTTCTTTCCTCTTCAAGTAGCCCTAGTCACAGACTGTGGAAAAGCACTTTCATTGAGAGGGGTTGCCAAGCTTCTAAGAAATTACGAGTTTCAGAAATACCAGCAAATATTTTTTCACCCAATCTTGATGATACTTGGTGGTAATGATCAGTACACAAATCCAACTTGGCTCACCAAATTTTGTTCTTCTACGTTGAAGCGTTCGTCTACAGTAGCAGTTTTTATATTTAGGTTTCCCTCTGTTCTCTCCTGTATAGATACATGAATTTTGGAACTCTGAATCCAACAGGGTTTGTAGTAGCTCTTTGAATCTTGACAAAAATAAAGAAGTTCTGTGTTTTGGTCTCTATGGTTTTTTTCCTCTTCAAGTAGCCCTAGGCACAGACTGTGGAAAAGCACTTTCATTTGGAGAGGGGTTGCCAAGCTTCTAAGAAATAACGAGTTTCCGAAATACCAGCAAATATTTTTCACCCAATTTTGATGATACTTCGTGGTAATGATCAGTACACAAATCCCACTTGGCTCACCAAATTTGTTCTTCTAGGTTGAAGCCATTCGTCTACAGTAGCAGTTTTTATATTTAAGGTTTCACTCTGTTCTCTCATATATAGATAGATGAATTTGGAACTCTAAATCCAACATGGTTTGTAGTAGCTCTTTGAAACTTGCAAAATAAAGGAGTTCTCAGTTTTGTCTCTATGGTTTCTTTCCTCTTCAAGTAGCCCTAGTCACAGACTGTGGAAAAGCACTTCATTGAGAGTGGGTTGCCAAGCTTCTAAGAAATTACGAGTTTCCGAAATAGCAGCAAATATTTTTTCACCCAATGTTGATGATACTTGGTGGTAATGATCAGTACACAAATCCCACTTGGCTCACCAAATTTTGTTCTTCTGGGTTGAAGCGTTCGTCTACAGTAGCAGTTTTTATATTTAGGTTTCCCTCCGTTCTCTCCTGTATAGATAGATGAATTTGGAACCCTAATCCAACATGGTGTGTAGTAGCTCTTTGAATCTTGACAAAATAAAGAATTCTGAGTTTTATCTCTATGGTTTGTTTCCTCTTCAAGAAGCCCTAGGCACAGACTGTGGAAAAGCACTTTCAATGAGAGGGGTTGTCAAGCTTCTAAGAAATAACGAGTTTCCGAAATACCAGCAAATATTTTTTCACCCAATCTTGATGATACTTGGTGGTAATGATGAGAACACAGATCCCACTTGGCTCAACAAATTTTGTTCTTCTAGGTTGAAGCGTTCGTCTACAGTAGCAGTTTTTATATTTAGGTTTCTCTCTGTTCTCTCCTACATAGATAGATGAATTTGGAACTCTAAATCCAACATGGATTGTAGTAGCTCTTTGAAACTTGACAAAATAAAGGAGTTCTCAGTTTTGTCTCTATGGTTTGTTTCCTCTTCTACTAGCCCTAGGCACAGACTGTGGAAGCACTTTCATTGAGATGGGTTGCCAAGCTTCTAAGAAATAACGAGTTTCCAAAATACCAGCAAATATTTTTTCACCCAATCTTGATGACACTTGGTGGTAATGATCAGTACACAAATCCCACTTGGCTCACCCAATTTTGTTCTTCTACGTTGAAGCGTTCGTCTACAGGACCAGTTTTTATATTTAGGTTTCACTCTGTTCTCTCATATATAGATAGATGAATTTGGAACTCTAAATCCAACATGGTTTGTAGTAGCTCTTTGAAACTTGACAAAATAAAGGAGTCTCAGTTTTGTCTCTATGGTTTGTTTCCTCTTCAAGTAGCCCTACGCACAGACTGTGGAAAAGCACTTTCATTGAGAGTGGTTGCCAAGCTTCTAAGAAATTACAAGTTTCCGAAACACCAGCAAATATTTTTTCTCCCAATCTTGATGATACTTGGTGGTAATGATCAGTACACAAATCCCACTTGGCTCACCAAATTTTGTTCTTCTAGGTTGAAGCGTTCGTCTACAGTAGCAGTTTTTATATTTAGGTTTCTCTCTGTTCTTTCCTATATAGATAGATGAATTTGGAACTCTAAATCCCACATGGTTTGTAGTAGATCTTTGAAACTTGACAAAATAAAGGAGTTCTCAGTTTTGTCTCTATGGATTGTTTCCTCTTCAATTTGCCCTAGGCACACACTGTGGAAAAGAACTTTCATTGAGAGGGGTTGCCAAGTTTCTAAGAAATAACGAGTTTCCGAAATACCAGCAAATATTTTTTCACCCAATCTTGATGATACTTGGTGGTAATGATCAGTACACAAATCCCACTTGGCTCACCAAATTTTGTTCTTCTATGTTGAAGCGTTCGTCTACAGTAGCAGTTTTTATATTTAGGTGTCACTCTGTTCTCTCATATATAGATAGATGAATTTGGAACTCTAAATACAACATGGTATGTAGTAGCTCTTTGAAACTTGACAAAATAAAGGAATTCTGAGTTTTGTCTCTATGGTTTGTTTCCTCTTCAAGTAGCCCTAGGCACAGACTGTGGAAAACCACTTTCATTGAGAGGGGTTGCCAAGCTTCTAAGAAATAACGAGTTTCCGAAATACCAGCAAATATTTTTTCACCCAATCTTGATGATACTTGGTGGTAATGATCAGTACACAAATCCCCCTTGGCTCACCAAATTTTGTTCTTCTAGGTTGAAGCGTTCGTCTACAGTAGCAGTTTTTATATTTAGGTTTCTCTCTTTCTCTCCTATATAGATAGATGAATTTGGAACTCTAAATCCAACATGGATTGTAGTAGCTCTTTGAAACTTGACAATATAAAGGAGTTCTCAGTTTTGTCTCTATGGTTTGTTTCCTCTTCAAGTAGCCCAAGGCACAGACTGTGTAAGCACTTTCATTGAGATGGGTTGCCAAGCTTCTAAGAAATAACGAGTTTCAAAAATATCTTCACATATTTTTTCACCCAATCTTGATGATACTTGGTGGTAATGATCAGTACAAAATTCCCACTTGGCTCACCAAATTTTGTTCTTCTAGGATGAAGCGATCGTCTACAGTAGCACTTTTTATATTTAGGTTTCCCTCTGTTCTCTCCTGTATAGATAGATGAATTTGGAACTCTAAATCCAACATGGATTGTAGTAGCTCTTTGAAACTTGACAAAATAAAGGAGTTCTCAGTTTTGTCTCTATGGTTTGTTTCCTCTTCAAGTAGCCCTAGGCACAGACTGTGGAAAAGCACTTTCATTGAGAGGGGTTGCCAAACTTCTAAGAAATAACGAGTTTCCGAAATACCAGCAAATATTTTTTCACCCAATCTTGATGATACTTGGTGGTAATGATCAGTACACAAATCCCACTTGGCTCACCACATTTTGTTCTTCTAGTTTGAAGCTTTCGTCTACAGTAGCAGTTTTTATATTTAGGTTTCCCTCTGTTCTCTCCTATATAGATAGATGAATTTGGAACTCTAAATCCAACATGGTTTGTAGTAGCTCTTTGAAACTTGACAAAATAAAGTAGTTCTCAGTTTTGTCTCTATGGTTTGTTTCCTCTTCAAGTAGCCCCAGGCACAGACTGTGGAAAGCACTTTCATTGAGAGGGGTTGCCAAGCTTCTAAGAAATTACGAGTTTCCGAAATACCAGCAAATATTTCTTCACCCAATTGATGATACTTGGTGGTAATGATGAGTACAAAGATCCCAATTGGCTCACCAAATTTTGTTCTTCTAGGTTGAAGCGTTCGTCTACAGTAGCAGTTTTTATATTTAGGTTTCCCTCTGTTCTCTAATGTATAGATAGATGAATTTGGGACTCTAAATCCAACATGGTTTATAGTAGCTCTTTGAAACTTGACAAAATAAAGGAGTTCTCAGGTTTGTCTCTATGGTTTTTTTCCTCTTCAGTAGCGCTAGCCACAGACTGTGGAAAAGCACTTTCATTGAGAGGGGTTACCAAGCTTCTAAGAAATAACGAGTTTCCGAAATACCAGCAAATATTTTTTCACCCAATCTTGATGATACTTGGTGGTAATGATCAGTACACAAATCCCACTTGGCTCACCAAATTTTGTTCTTCTAGGTTGAAGCGTTCGACTACAGTAGCAGTTTTTATATTTAGGTTTCACTCTGTTCTCTCATATATAAATAGATGAATTTGGAACTCTAAATCCCACATGGTTTGTAGTAGCTCTTTGAAACTTGACAAAATAAAGGAGTTCTCAGTTTTGTCTCTATGGTTTGTTTCCTCTTCAAGTAGCCCTAGGCACAGACTGTGGAAAAGCACTTTCATTGAGAGGGGTTGCCAAGCTTCTAAGAAATTACAAGTTTCCAAAACACCAGCAAATATTTTTTCACCCAATCTTGATGATACTTGGTGGAAATGAGCAGTACACAAATCCCACTTGGCTCACCAAATTTTGTTCTTCTAGGTTGAAGCGTTCGTCTACAGTAGCAGTTTTTATATTTAGGTTTCCCTCTGTTCTCTAATGTATAGATAGATGAATTTGGGACTCTAAATCCAACATGGTTTGTAGTAGCTCTTTGAAACTTGACAAAATAAAGGAGTTCTCAGTTTTGTCTCTATGGTTTCTTTCCTCTTCAAGTAGCCCTAGTCACAGACTGTGGAAAA
The DNA here is from genome assembly GCF_048772815.1 of Callospermophilus lateralis. Taxonomy (NCBI): domain Eukaryota; kingdom Metazoa; phylum Chordata; class Mammalia; order Rodentia; family Sciuridae; genus Callospermophilus; species Callospermophilus lateralis. The sequence goes on from NW_027514227.1 coordinate 19,041, forward strand.
GCACTTTCATTGAGAGGGGTTGCCAAGCTTCTAAGAAATTACGAGTTTCCGAAATACCAGCAAATATTTTTTCACCCAATCTTGATGATACTTGGTGGTAATGATGAGTACACAGATCCCAATTGGCTCACCAAATTTTGTTCTTCTAGGTTGAAGCGTTCGACTACAGTAGCAGTTTTTATATTTAGGTTTCACTCTGTGCTCTCATATATAGATAGATGAATTTGGAACTCTAAATCCAACATGGATTGTAGTAGCTCTTTGAAACTTGACAAAATAAAGGAGTTCTCAGTTTTGTTTCTATGGTTTGTTTCCTCTTCAAGTAGCCCTAGGCACAGATTTGGAAGCACTTTCATTGAGATGGGTTGCCAAGCTTCTATGCAATAACGAGTTTCCAAAATACCAGCAAATATTTTTTCACCAAATCTTGATGATACTTGTTGCTAATGATCAGTACACAAATCCCACTTGGCTCACCAAATTTTGTTCTTCTAGTTTGAAGCTTTCGTCTACAGTAGCAGTTTTCATATTTAGGTTTCCCTCTGTTCTCTCCTGTATAGATAGATGAATTTGGAACTCTAAATCCAACATGGTTTGTAGTAGCTCTTTGAAACTTGACAAAATAAAGGAGTTCTCAGTTTTGTCTCTATGGTTTGTTTCCTCTTCAAGTAGCCCTAGGCACCGACTGTGGAAAAGCACTTTCATTGAGAGTGGGTGCCAAGCTTCTAAGAAATTACAAGTTTCCGAAACACCAGCAAATATTTTTTCACCCAATCTTGATGATACTTGGTGGTAATGATCAGTACACAAATCCCACTTGGCTCACCAAATTTTGTTCTTCTAGGTTGAAGCGTTCGTCTACAGTAGCAGTTTTTATATTTAGGTGTCACTCTGTTCTCTCATATATAGATAGATGAATTTGGAAGTCTAAACACAACATGGTTTGTAGTAGCTCTTTGAAACTTGACAAAATAAAGGAATTCTGAGTTTTGTCTCTATGGTTTGTTTCCTCTTCAAGTAGCCCTAGGCACAGACTGTGGAAAACCACTTTCATTGAGAGGGGTTGCCAAGCTTCTAAGAAATAACGAGTTTCCGAAATACCAGCAAATATTTTTTCACCCAATCTTGATGATACTTGGTGGTAATGATCAGTACACAAATCCCACTTGGTTCACCAAATTTTGTTCTTCTAGGTTGAAGCGTTCGTCTACTGTAGCAGTTTTTATATTTAGGTTTCTCTCTTTCTCTCCTATATAGATAGATGAATTTGGAACTCTAAATCCAACATGGATTGTAGTAGCTCTTTGAAACTTGACAAAATAAAGGAGTTCTCAGTTTTGTCTCTATGGTTTGTTTCCTCTTAAAGTAGCCCAAGGCACAGACTGTGTAAGCACTTTCATTGAGATGGGTTGCCAAGCTTCCAAGAAATAACGAGTTTCAAAAATATCTTCACATATTTTTTCACACAATCTTGATGATACTTGGAGGTAATGATCAGTACAAAATTCCCAATTGGCTCACCAAATTTTGTTCTTCTAGGATGAAGCGTTCGTCTACAGTAGCAGTTTTTATATTTAGGTTTCCCTCTGTTCTCTCCTGTATAGATAGATGAATTTGGAACTCTAAATCCCACATGGTTTGTAGTAGATCTTTGAAACTTGACAAAATAAAGGAGTTCTCAGTTTTGTCTCTATGGATTGTTTCCTCTTCAATTTGCCCTAGGCACACACTGTGGAAAAGAACTTTCATTGAGAGGGGTTGCCAAGTTTCTAAGAAATAACGAGTTTCCGAAATACCAGCAAATATTTTTTCACCCAATCTTGATGATACTTGGTGGTAATGATCAGTACACAAATCCCACTTGGCTCACCAAATTTTGTTCTTCTATGTTGAAGCGTTCGTCTACAGGAGCAGTTTTTATATTTAGGTGTCACTCTGTTCTCTCATATATAGATAGATGAATTTGGAACTCTAAATACAACATGGTATGTAGTAGCTCTTTGAAACTTGACAAAATAAAGGAATTCTGAGTTTTGTCTCTATGGTTTGTTTCCTCTTCAAGTAGCCCTAGGCACAGACTGTGGAAAACCACTTTCATTGAGAGGGGTTGCCAAGCTTCTAAGAAATAACGAGTTTCCGAAATACCAGCAAATATTTTTTCACCCAATCTTGATGATACTTGGTGGTAATGATCAGTACACAAATCCCACTTGGCTCACCAAATTTTGTTCTCCTAGGTTGAAGCGTTCGTCTACAGTAGCAGTTTTTATATTTAGGTTTCTCTCTTTCTCTCCTATATAGATAGATGAATTTGGAACTCTAAATCCAACATGGATTGTAGTAGCTCTTTGAAACTTGACAATATAAAGGAGTTCTCAGTTTTGTCTCTATGGTTTGTTTCCTCTTCAAGTAGCCCAAGGCACAGACTGTGTAAGCACTTTCATTGAGATGGGTTGCCAAGCTTCTAAGAAATAACGAGTTTCAAAAATATCTTCACATATTTTTTCACCCAATCTTGATGATACTTGGTGGTAATGATCAGTACAAAATTCCCACTTGGCTCACCAAATTTTGTTCTTCTAGGATGAAGCGATCGTCTACAGTAGCACTTTTTATATTTAGGTTTCCTTCTGTTCTCTCCTGTATAGATAGATGAATTTGGAACTCTAAATCCAACATGGATTGTAGTAGCTCTTTGAAACTTGACAAAATAAAGGAGTTCTCAGTTTTGTCTCTATGGTTTGTTTCCTCTTCAAGTAGCCCTAGGCACAGACTGTGGAAAAGAACTTTCATTGAGAGGGGTTGCCAAGTTTCTAAGAAATAACGAGTTTCCGAAACACCAGCAAATATTTTTTCACCCAATCTTGATGATACTTGGTGGTAATGATCAGTACACAAATCCCACTTGGCTCACCCAATTTTGTTCTTCTATGTTGAAGCGTTCGTCTACAGGAGCAGTTTTTATATTTAGGTGTCACTCTGTTCTCTCATATATAGATAGATGAATTTGGAACTCTAAATCCAACATGGATTGTAGTAGCTCTTGGAAACTTGACAAAATAAAGGAGATCTCAGTTTTTTCTCTATGGTTTGTTTCCTCTTCAAGTAGCCCTAGGCACAGACTGTGGAAAAGCACTTTCATTGAGAGGGGTTGCCAAGCTTCTAAGAAATAACGAGTTTCCGAAATACCAGCAAATATTTTTTCACCCAATCTTGATGATACTTGGTGGTAATGATCAGTACACAAATCCCACTTGGCTCACCAAATTTTGTTCTTCTAGTTTGAAGCTTTCGTCTACAGTAGCAGTTTTTATATTTAGGTTTTCCTCTGTTCTCTCCTATATAGATAGATGAATTTGGAACTCTAAATCCAACATGGTTTGTAGTAGCTCTTTGAAACTTGACAATATAAAGGAGTTCTCAGTTTTGTCTCTATGGTTTGTTTCCTCTTCAGTAGCGCTAGCCACAGACTGTGGAAAAGCACTTTCATTGAGAGGGGTTGCCAAGCTTCTAAGAAATAACGAGTTTCCGAAATATCAGCAAATATTTTTTCACCCAATCTTGATGATACTTGGTGGTAAAGATCAGTACACAAATCCAACTTGGCTCACCAAATTTTGTTCTTCTAGGTTGAAGCGTTCGTCTACAGTAGCAGTTTTTATATTTAGGTTTTCCTCTGTTCACTCCTGTATAGATAGATGAATTTGGAACTCTAAATTCAACAGGGATTGTAGTAGCTCTTTGAATCTTGACAAAATAAAGAAGTTCTGTGTTTTGTCTCTATGGTTTGTTTCCTCTTCAAGTAGCCCTAGGCACAGACTGTGGAAAAGCACTTTCATTGAGAGGGGTTGCCAAGCTTCTAAGAAATTACAAGTTTCCGAAACACCAGCAAATATTTTTTCACTTAATCTTGATGATACTTGGTGGTAATGATCAGTACACAAAACCCACTTGGCTCACCCAATTTTGTTCTTCTAAGTTGAAGCGTTCGTCTACAGGAGCAGTTTTTATATTTAGGTTTCACTCTGTTCTCTGATATATAGATAGATGAATTTGGAACTCTAAATCCAACATGGTTTGTAGTAGCTCTTTGAAACTTGACAAAATAAACTAGTTCTTAGTTTTGTCTCTATGGTTTGTTTCCTCTTCAAGTAGCTCTAGACACAGACTGTGGAAAAGCACTTACATTGAGAGGGGTTGCCAAGCTTCTAAGAAATAACGAGTTTCCGAAATACCAGCAAATATTTTTTCACCCAATTTTGATGATACTTGGTGTTAATGATCAGTACACAAATCCCACTTGGCTCACCAAATTTTGTTCTTCTAGGTTGAAGCGTTCGTCTACAGTAGCAGTTTTTATATTTAGGTTTAACTCTGTTCTCTCATATATAGATAGATGAATTTGGAACTCTAAATCCAACATGGTTTGTAGTAGCTCTTTGAAACATGACAAAATAAAGGACTTCTCAGTTTTGTCTCTATGGTTTCTTTCCTCTTCAAGTAGCCCTAGTCACAGACTGTGGAAAAGCACTTTCATTGAGAGTGGTTGCCAAGCTTCTAAGAAATTACGAGTTTCCGAAATAGCAGCAAATATTTTTTCACCCAATCTTGATGATACTTGGTGGTAATGATCAGTACACAAATCCCACTTGGCTCACCAAATTTTGTTCTTCTGGGTTGAAGCGTTCTTCTACAGTAGCAGTTTTTATATTTAGGGTTCCCTCCGTTCTCTCTTGTATAGATAGATGAATTTGGAACCCTAATCCAACATGGTGTGTAGTAGCTCTTTGAATCTTGACAAAATAAAGAATTCTGAGTTTTATCTCTATGGTTTGTTTCCTCTTCAAGAAGCCCTAGCCACAGACTGTGGAAAAGCAATTTCAATGAGAGGGGTTGCCAAGCTTCTAAGAAATAACGAGTTTCCGAAATACCAGCAAATATTTTTTCACCCAATCTTGATGATACTTGGTGGTAATGATGAGAACACAATTCCCACTTGGCTCACCAAATTTTGTTCTTCTAGGTTGAAGCGTTCGTCTACAGTAGCAGTTTTTATATTTAGGTTTCTCTCTGTTCTCTCCTACATAGATAGATGAATTTGGAACTCTAAATCCAACATGGATTGTAGTAGCTCTTTGAAACTTGACAAAATAAAGGAGTTCTCAGTTTTGTCTCTATGGTTTGTTTCCTCTTCAAGTAGCCCTAGACACAAACTGTGGAAAAGCACTTTCATTGAGAGGGGTTGCCAAGCTTCTAAGAAATAACGAGTTTCCGAAATACCAGCAAATATTTTTTCACCCAATCTTGATGATACTTGGTGGTAATGATCAGTACACAAATCCCACTTGGCTCACCAAATTTTGTTCTTCTAGGTTGAAGCGTTCGTCTACAGTAGCAGTTTTTATATTTAGGTATCACTCTGTTCTCTCATATATAAATAGATGAATTTGGAACTCTAAATCCCACATGGTATGTAGTAGCTCTTTGAAACTTGACAAAATATAGGAGTTCTCAGTTTTGTCTCTATGGTTTGTTTCCTCTTCCAGTAGCCCTAGGCACAGACTGTGGAAAAGCACTTTCATTGAGAGTGGTTACCAAGCTTCTAAGAAATTACAAGTTTCCAAAACACCAGCAAATATTTTTTCAACCAATCTTGATGATACTTGGTGGAAATGAACAGTACACAAATCCCACTTGGCTCACCAAATTTTGTTCTTCTAGGTTGAAGCGTTCATCTACAGTAGCAGTTTTTATATTTAGGTTTCCCTCTGTTCTCTAATGTATAGATAGATGAATTTGGGACTCTAAATCCAACATGGTTTGCAGTAGCTCTTTGAAACTTGACAAAATAAAGGAGTTCTTAGTTTTGTCTCTATGGTTTCTTTCCTCTTCAAGTAGCCCTAGTCACAGACTGTGGAAAAGCACTTTCATTGAGAGGGGTTGCCAAGCTTCTAAGAAATTACGAGTTTCCGAAATACCAGCAAATATTTTTTCACCCAATCTTGATGATACTTGGTGGTAATGATAAGTACACAAAACCCACTTGGCTCACCCAATTTTGTTCTTCTACGTTGAAGCGTTCGTCTACAGGAGCAGTTTTTATATTTAGGTTTCACTCTGTTCTCTGATATATAGATAGATGAATTTGGAACTCTAAATCCAACATGGTTTGTAGTAGCTCTTTGAAACTTGACAAAATAAACTAGTTCTTAGTTTTGTCTCTATGGTTTGTTTCCTCTTCAAGTAGCTCTAGGCACAGACTGTGGAAAAGCACTTTCATTGAGAGGGGTTGCCAAGCTTCTAAGAAATAACGAGTTTCCGAAATACCAGCAAATATTTTTTCACTCAATCTTGATGATACTTGGTTGTAATGATCAGTACACAAATCCCACTTGGCTCACCAAATTTTGTTCTTCTAGGTTGAAGCGTTCGTCTACAGTAGCAGTTTTTATATTTAGGTTTCACTCTGTTCTCTCATATATAGATAGATGAATTTGGAACTCTAAATCCAACATGGTTTGTAGTAGCTCTTTGAAACTTGACAAAATAAAGGAGTTCTCAGTTTTGTCTCTATGTTTTCTTTCCTCTTCAAGTAGCCCTAGGCACAGACTGTGGAAGAGCACTTTCATTGAGAGGGGTTGCCAAGCTTCTAAGAAATAACGAGTTTCCGAAATACCAGCAAATATTTTTTCACCCAATCTTGATGATACTTGGTTGTAATGATCAGTACACAAATCCCACTTGGCTCACCAAATTTTGTTCTTCTGGGTTGAAGCGTTCGTCTACAGTAGCAGTTTTTATATTTAGGTTTTCCTCCGTTCTCTCCTGTATAGATAGATGAGTTTGGAACCCTAATCCAACATGGTGTGTAGTAGCTCTTTGAATCTTGACAAAATAAAGAATTCTGAGTTTTGTCTCTATGGTTTGTTTCCTCTTCAAGTAGCCCTAGGCACAGACTGTGGAAAAGCACTTTCAATGAGAGGGGTTGCCAAGCTTCTAAGAAATAACGAGTTTCCGAAATACCAGCAAATATTTTTTCACCCAATCTTGATGATACTTGGTGGTAATGATGAGTACACAGATCCCACTTGGCTCACCAAATTTTGTTCTTCTAGGTTGAAGCGTTCGTCTACAGTAGCAGTTTTTATATTTAGGTTTCTCTCTGTTCTCTCCTATATAGATAGATGAATTTGGAACTCTAAATCCAACATGGATTGTAGTAGCTCTTTGAAACTTGACAAAATAAAGGAGTTCAGTTTTGTCTCTATGGTTTCTTTCCTCTTCAAGTAGCCCTAGTCCCAGACTGTGGAAAATCACTATCATTGAGAGTGGTTGCCAAGCTTCTAAGAAATTACGAGTTTCCGAAATACCAGGAAATATTTTTTCACCCAATCTTGATGATACTTGGTGGTAATGATCAGTACACAAATCCCACTTAGCTCACCAAATTTTGTTCTTCTAGGTTGAAGCGTTCGTCTACAGTAGCAGTTTTAATATTTAGGTTTCCCTCTGTTCTCTCGTGTATAGATAGATGAATTTGGAACCCTAATCCAACATGGTTTGTAGTAGCTCTTTGAATCTTGACAAAATAAAGAAGTTCTGAGTTTTGTCTCTATGGTTTGTTTTCTCTTGAAGTAGCCCTAGGCACAGACTGTGGAAAAGTACTTTCAATGAGAGGGGTTGCCAAGCTTCTAAGAAATAACGAGTTTCCGAAATACCAGCAAATATTTTTTCACCCAATCTTGATGATACTTGGTGGTAATGATGAGTACACAGATCCCACTTGGCTCACCAAATTTTGTTCTTCTAGGTTGAAGCGTTCGTCTACAGTAGCAGTTTATATATTTAGGTTTCTCTCTGTTCTCTCCTATATAGATAGATGAATTTGGAACTCTAAATCCAACATGGATTGTTGTAGCTCTTTGAAACTTGACAAAATAAAGGAGTTGTCAGTTTTGTCTCTATGGTTTGTTTCCTCTTCAAGTAGCCCTAGGCACAGACTGTGGAAGCACTTTCATTGAGATGAGTTGCCAAGCTTCTAAGAAATAACGAGTTTCCAAAATACCAGCAAATATTTTTTCACCCAATCTTGATGATACATGGTGGTAATGATCAGTACACAAATCCCACTTGGCTCACCCAATTTTGTTCTTCTACGTTGAAGCGTTCGTCTACAGGAGCAGTTTTTATATTTAGGTTTCACTCTGTTCTCTCATATATAGATAGATGAATTTGGAACTCTAAATCCAACATGGTTTGTAGTAGCTCTTTGAAACTTGACAAAATAAAGGAGTTCTCAGTTTTGTCTCTATGGTTTGTTTCCTCTTCAAGTGGCCCTAGGCACAGACTGTGGAAAGCACTTTCATTGAGATGGGTTGCCAAGCTTCTAAGAAATAACGAGTTTCTAAAATACCAGCAAATATTTTTTCACCCAAACTTGATGCTACTTGGTGGTAATGATCAGTACACAAATCCCACTTGGCTCACCAATATTTGTTCTTCTAGGTTGAAGCGTTCGTCTACAGTAGCAGTTTTTATATTTAGGTTTCCCTCTGTTCTCTCCTGTATAGATAGATGAATTTGGGACTCTAAATCCAACATGGTTTGTAGTAGCTCTTTGAAACTTGACAAAATAAAGGAGTTCTCAGTTTTGTCTCTATGGTTTGTTTCCTCTTGAAGTAGCCCTAGGCACAGAATGTGGAAAAGCACTTTCAATGAGAGGGGTTGCCAAGCTTCTAAGAAATAACGAGTTTCCGAAATACCAGCAAATATTTTTTCACCCAATCTTGATGATACTTGGTGGTAATGATGAGTACACAGATCCCACTTGGCTCACCAAATTTTGTTCTTCTAGGTTGAAGCGTTCGTCTACAGTAGCAGTTTATATATTTATTTTTCTCTCTGTTCTCTCCTATATACATAGATGAATTTGGAACTCTAAATCCAACATGGATTGTAGTAGCTCTTTGAAACTTGACAAAATAAAGGAGTTGTCAGTTTTGTCTCTATGGTTTGTTTCCTCTTCAAGTAGCCCTAGGCACAGACTGTGGAAGCAATTTCATTGAGATGAGTTGCCAAGCTTCTAAGAAATAACGAGTTTCCAAAATACCAGCAAATATTTTTTCACCCAATCTTGATGATACTTGGTGGTAATGATCAGTACACAAATCCCACTTGGCTCACCCAATTTTGTTCTATAACGTTGAAGCATTCGTCTACAGGAGCAGTTTTTATATTTAGGTTTCTCTCTGTCCTCTCCTATATAGATAGATGAATTTGGAACTCTAAATCCAACATGGATTGTAGTAGCTCTTTGAAACTTGACAAAATAAAGGAGTTCTCAGTTTTGTCTCTATGGTTTGTTTCCTCTTCAAGAAGCCCTAGGCACAGACTGTGGAAAAGCAATTTCAATGAGAGGGGTTGCCAAGCTTCTAAGACATAACGAGTTTGCGAAATACCAGCAAATATTTTTTCACCCAATTTTGATGATACTTGGTGGTAATGATCAGAACACAAATCCCACTTGGCTCACCAATATTTGTTCTTCTAGGTTGAAGCGTTCGTCTACAATAGCAGTTTTCATATTTAGGTTTCCCTGTGTTCTCTCCTATATAGATAGATGAATTTGGAACTCTAAATCCAACATGGTTTATAGTAGCTCTTTGAAACTTGACAAAATAAAGGAGTTCTCAGGTTTGTCTCTATGGTTTGTTTCCTCTTCAAGTAGCCCTAGGCACAGACTGTGGAAAAGCACTTTCATTGAGAGGGGTTGCCAAGCTTCTAAGAAATAACGAGTTTCCGAAATACCAGCAAATATTTTTTCACCCAATCTTGATGATACTTGGTGGTAATGATCAGTACACAAATCCCTCTTGGCTCACCAAATTTTGTTCTTCTAGTTTGAAGCGTTCGTCTACAGTAGCAGTTTTTATATTTAGGTTTCACTCTGTTCTCTCATATATAGATAGATGAATTTGGAACTCTAAATCCAACATGGTTTGTAGTAGCTCTTTGAAACTTGACAAAATAAAGGAGTTCTCAGTTTTGTCTCTATGGTTTCTTTCCTCTTCAAGTAGCCCTAGGCACAGACTGTGGAAAAGCTGTTTCATTGAGAGGGGTTGCCAAGCTTCTAAGAAATTACAAGTTTCCGAAACACCAGCAAGTATTTTCTCACCCAATCTTGATGATACTTGGTGGAAATGATCAGTACACAAATCCCACTTGGCTCACCAAATTTTGTTCTTCTAGGTTGAAGCGTTCGTCTACAGTAGCAGTTTTTATATTTAGGTTTCCCTCTGTTCTCTCCTGTATAGATAGATGAATTTGGGACTCTAAATCCAACATGGTTTGTAGTAGCTCTTTGAAACTTGACAAAATAAAGGAGTTCTCAGTTTTGTCTCTATCGTTTCTTTCCTCTTCAAGTAGCCCTAGTCACAGACTGTGGAAAAGCACTTTCATTGAGAGGGGTTGCCAAGCTTCTAAGAAATAACGAGTTTCCGAAATACCAGCAAATATTTTTTCACCCAATCTTGATGATACTTGGTGGTAATGATCAGTACACAAATCCCACTTGGCTCACCAAATTTTGTTCTTCTAGGTTGAAGCGTTCGTCTACAATCGCAGTTTTCATATTTAGGTTTCCCTCTGTTCTCTCCTATATTGATAGATGAATTTGGAACTCTAAATCCAACATGGTTTATAGTAGCTCTTTGAAACTTGACAAAATAAAGGAGTTCTCAGGTTTGTCTCTATGGTTTGTTTCCTCTTCAAATAGCCCTAGGCACAGACTGTGGAAAAGCACTTTCATTGAGAGGGGTTGCCAAGCTTCTAAGAAATAACGAGTTTCCGAAATACCAGCAAATATTTTTTCACCCAATCTTGATGATACTTGGTGGTAATGATCAGTACATAAATCCTACCCTGCTCACCAAATTTTGTTCTTCTATGTTGAAGCGTTCGTCTACAGTAGCAGTTTTTATATTTAGGTTTCACTCTGTTCTCTCATATATAAATAGATGAATTTGGAACTCTAAATCCCACATGGTTTGTAGTAGCTCTTTGAAACTTGACAAAATAAAGGAGTTCTCAATTTTGTCTCTATGGTTTGTTTCCTCTTCAAGTAGCCCTAGGCAAAGACTGTGGAAAAGCACTTTCATTGAGAGTGGTTGCCAAGCTTCTAAGAAATTACAAGTTTCCGAAACACCAGCAAATATTTTTTCACCCAATCTTGATGATACTTGGTGGAAATGAACAGTACACAAATCCCACTTGGCTCACCAAATTTTGTTCTTCTAGGTTGAAGCGTTCGTCTACAGTAGCAGTTTTTATATTTAGGTTTCCCTCTGTTCTCTCCTGTATAGATAGATGAATTTGGGACTCTAAATCCAACATGGTTTGTAGTAGCTCTTTGAAACTTGACAAAATAAAGGAGTTCTCAGTTTTGTCTCTATGGGTTCTTTCCTCTTCAAGTAGCCCTAGTCACAGACTGTGGAAAAGCACTTTCATTGAGAGGGGTTGCCAAGCTTCTAAGAAATAACGAGTTTCCAAAATACTAGCAAATATTTTTTCACCCAATCTTGATGATACTTGGTGGTAATGATCAGTACACAAATCAGACTTGGCTCACCCAATTTTGTTCTTCTACGTTGAAGCGTTCGTCTACAGTAGCAGTTTTTATATTTAGGTTTCACTCTGTTCTCTCATATATAGATAGATGAATTTGGAACTCTAAATCCAACATGGTTTGTAGTAGCTCTTTGAAACTTGACAAAATAAAGGAGTTCTCAGTTTTGTCTCTATGGTTTGTTTCCTCTTCAAGTAGCCCTAGGCACAGACTGTGGAAAAGAAATTTCATTGTGTGTGGTTGCCAAGCTTCTAAGAAATTACAAGTTTCCGAAACACCAGCAAATATTTTTTCACCCAATCTTGATGATACTTGGTGGTAATGATCAGGACACAAATCCCACTTGGCTCACCAAATTTTGTTCTTCTAGGTTGAAGCGTTCGTCTACAGTAGCAGTTTTTATATTTAGGTTTCTGTCTGTTCTCTCCTATATAGATAGATGAATTTGGAACTCTAAATCCAACATGGATTGTAGTAGCTCTTTGAAACTTGACAAAATAAAGGAGTTCTCAGTTTTGTCTCTATGGTTTGTTTCCTCTTCAAGTAGCCCTAGGCACAGACTGTGGAAAAGCACTTTAATTGAGAGGGGTTGCCAAGCTTCTAAGAAATAACGAGTTTCCGAAATACCAGCAAATATTTTTTTACCCAATTTTGATGATACTTGGTGGTAATGATCAGTACACAAATCCCACTTGGCTCACCAAGTTTTGTTCTTCTAGTTTGCAGCGTTCGTCTACAGTAGCAGTTTTTATATTTAGGTTTCACTCTGTTCTCTCATATATAGATAGATGAATTTGGAACTCTAAATCCAACATGGTTTGTAGTAGCTCTTTGAAACTTGACAAAATAAAGGAGTTCTCAGTTTTGTCTCTATGGTTTGTTTCCTCTTCAAGTAGCCCTAGTCCCAGAGTGTGGAAAAGCACTTTCATTGAGAGGGGTTGCCAAGCTTCTAAGAAATTACGAGTTTCTGAAATACCAGGAAATATTTTTTCACCCAATCTTGATGATACTTGGTGGTAATGATCAGTACACAAATCCCACTTGGCTCACCAAATTTTGTTCTTTTAGGTTGAAGCGTTCGTCTACAGTAGCAGTTTTTATATTTAGGTTTCCCTCTGTTCTCTCCTGTATAGATAGATGAATTTGGAACCTTAATCCAACATGGTTTGTAGTAGCTCTTTGAATGTTGACAAAATAAAGAATTTCTGAGTTTTGTCTCTATGGTTTGTTTCCTCTTGAAGTAGCCCTAGGCACAGACTGTGGAAAAGCACTTTCAATGAGAGGGGTTACCAAGCTTCTAAGAATAACGAGTTTCCGAAATACCAGCAAATATTTTTTCACCCAATCTTGGTGATACTTGGTGGTAATGATGAGTACACAGATCCCACTTGGCTCACCAAATTTTGTTCTTCTAGGTTGAAGCGTTCGTCTACAGTAGCATTTTTATATTTAGGTTTCTCTCTGTTCTCTCCTATATAGATAGATGAATTTGGAACTCTAAATCCAACATGGATTGTAGTAGCTCTTTGAAACTTGACAAAATAAAGGAGTTCTCAGTTTTGTCTCTATGGTTTGTTTCCTCTTGAAGTAGCCCTAGGCACAGACTGTGGAAGCACTTTCATTGAGATGGGTTGCCAAGCTTCTAAGAAATAACGAGTTTCCAAAATACCAGCAAATATTTTTTCACCCAATCTTGATGATACTTGGTGGTAATGATCACTACACAAATCCCACTTGGCTCACCCAATTTTGTTCTTCTACTTTGAAGCGTTCGTCTACAGGAGCAGTTTTTATATTTAGGTTTCACTCTGTTCTCTCCTATATAGATACATGAATTTGGAACTCTAAATCCAACATGGTTTATAGTAGCTCTTTGAAACTTGACAAAATAAAGGAGTTCTCAGGTTTGTCTCTATGGTTTGTTTCCTCTTCAAGTAGCCCTAGGCACAGACTGTGGAAAAGCACTTTCATTGAGATGGGTTGCCAAGCTTCTATGCAATAACGAGTTTCCAAAATACCAGCAAATATTTTTTCACCCAATCTTGATGATACTTGGTGGTAATGATAAGTACACAAAACCCACTTGGCTCACCCAATTTTGTTCTTCTACGTTGAAGCGTTCGTCTACAGGAGCAGTTTTTATATTTAGGTTTCACTCTGTTCTCTGATATATAGATAGATGAATTTGGAACTCTAAATCCAACATGGTTTGTAGTAGCTCTTTGAAACTTGACAAAATAAAGGAGTTCTCAGTTTTGTCTCTATGGTTTCTTTCCTCTTCAAGTAGCCCTAGTCACAGACTGTGGAAAAGCACTTTCATTGAGAGTGGTTGCCAAGCTTCTAAGAAATAACGAGTTTCCAAAATACCAGCAAATATTTTTTCACCCAATCTTGATGATACTTGGTGGTAATGATCAGTATACAAATCCCACTTGGCTCACCCAATTTTGTTCTTCTACGTTGAAGCGTTCGTCTACAGGAGCAGTTTTTATATTTAGGTTTCACTCTGTTCTCTCATATATAGATAGATGAATTTGGAACTCTAAATCCAACATGGTTTGTAGTAGCTCTTTGAAACTTGACAAAATAAAGGAGTTCTCAGTTTTGTCTCTATGGTTTGTTTCCTCTTCAAGTAGCCCTAGGCACAGACTGTGGAAAAGCACTTTCATTGAGTGTGGTTGCAAAGCTTCCAAGAAATTACAAGTTTCCGAAACACCAGCAAATATTTTTTCACCCAATCTTGATGATACTTGGTGGTAATGATCAGTACACAAATCCCACTTGGCTCACCAAATTTTGTTCTTCTAGGTTGAAGCGTTCGTCTACAGTAGCAGTTTTTATATTTAGGTTTCCCTCTGTTCTCTCCTATATAGATAGATGAATTTGGAACTCTAAATCCAACATGGATTGTAGTAGCTCTTTGAAACTTGACAAAATAAAGGAGTTCTCAGTTTTGTCTCTATGGTTTGTTTCCTCTTGAAGTAGCCCTAGGCACAGACTGTGGAAAAGCACTTTCAATGAGAGGGGTTGCCAAGCATCTAAGAAATAACGAGTTTCCGAAATACCAGCAAATATTTTTTCACCCAATCTTGATGATACTTGGTGGTAATGATGAGTACACAGATCCCAATTGGCTCACCAAATTTTGTTCTTCTAGGTTGAAGCGTTCGTCTACAGTAGCAGTTTTTATATTTAGGTTTCTCTCTGTTCTCTCCTATATAGATAGATGAATTTGGAACTCTAAATCCAACATGGATTGTAGTAGCTCTTTGAAACTTGACAAAATAAAGGAGTTCTCAGTTTTGTCTCTATGGTTTGTTTCCTCTTCAAGTAGCCCTAGGCACAGACTGTGGAAGCACTTTCATTGAGATGGGTGGCCAAGCTTCTAAGACATAACGAGTTTCCAAAATACCAGCAAATATTTTTTCACCCAATTTTGATGATACTTGGTGGTAATGATCAGTACACAAATCCCACTTGGCTCACCCAAAATTTGTTCTTCTACGTTGAAGCGTTCGTCTACAGGAGCAGTTTTTATATTTAGGTTTCACTCTGTTCTCTCATATATAGATAGATGCATTTGGAACTCTAAATCCAACATGGTTTGTAGTAGCTCTTTGAAACTTGACAAAATAAAGGAGTTCTCAGTTTTGTCTCTATGGTTTGTTTCCTCTTCAAGTAGCCCTAGGCACAGACTGTGGAAAAGCACTTTCATTGAGAGTGGTTGCCAAGCTTCTAAGAAATTACAAGTTTCCGAAGCACCAGCAAATATTTTTTCAACCAATCTTGATGATACCTGGTGGTAATGATCAGTACACAAATCCCACTTGGCTCACCAAATTATGTTCTTCTAGGTTGAAGTGTTCGTCTACAGTAGCAGTTTTTATATTTAGGTTTCTCTCTGTTCTCTCCTATATAGATAGATGAATTTGGAACTCTATTTCCAACATGGATTGTAGTAGCTCTTTGAAACTTGACAAAATAAAGGAGTTCTCAGTTTTGTCTCTATGGTTTGTTTCCTCTTCAAGTAGCCCTAGGCACAGACTGTGGAAAAGCACTTTCATTGAGAGGGGTTGCCAAGCTTCTAAGACATAACGAGTTTTCGAAATACCAGCAAATATTTTTTCACCCAATTTTGATGATACTTGGTGGTAATGATCAGTACACAAATCCCACTTGGCTCACCAAAATTTGTTCTTCTAGTTTGAAGCTTTCGTCTACAGTAGCAGTTTTTATATTTAGGTTTCCCTCTGTTCTCTCTTATATAGATAGATGGATTTGGAACTCTAAATCCATCATGGTTTGTGGTAGCTCTTTGAAACTTGACAAAATAAAGGAGTTCGCAGTTTCGTCTCTATGGTTTCTTTCCTCTTCAAGTAGACCTAGTCACAGACTGTGGAAAAGCACTTTCATTGAGAGGGGTTGCCAAGCTTCTAAAAAATAACGAGTTTCCAAAATACCAGCAAATATTTTTTCACCCAAACTTGATGATACTTCTTGGTAGTGATCAGTACACAAATCCCACTTGGCTCACCCAATTTTGTTCTTCTACGTTGAAGCGTTCGTCTACAGGAGCAGTTTTTATATTTAGGTTTCACTCTGTTCTCTCATATATAGATAGATGAATTTGGAACTCTAAATCCAACATGGTTTGTAGTAGCTCTTTGAAACTTGACAAAATAAAGGAGTTCTCAGTTTTGTCTCTATGGTTTGTTTTCTCTTTAAGTAGCCCTAGGCACAGAATGTGGAAAAGCACTTTCATTGAGAGTGGTTGCCAAGCTTCTAAGAAATTTCAAGTTTCCGAAACACCAGCAAATATTTTTTCACCCAATCTTGATGATACTTGGTGGTAATGATCAGTACACAAATCCCACTTGGCTCACCAAATTTTGTTCTTCTAGGTTGAAGCGTTCGTCTACAGTAGCAGTTTTTATATTTAGGTTTCTGTCTGTTCTCTCCTATATAGATAGATGAATTTGGAACTCTAAATCCAACATGGTTTGTAGTAGCTCTTTGAAACTTGACAAAATAAAGGAGTTCTCAGTTTTGTCTCTATGGTTTGTTTCCTCTTCAAGTAGCCCTAGGCACAGACTGTGGAAAAGCACTTTCATTGAGAGGGGTTGCCAAACTTCTAAGAAATAACGAGTTTCCGAAATGCCAGCAAATATTTTTTCACCCAATCTTGATGATACTTGGTGGTAATGATCAGTACACAAATCCCTCTTGGCTCACCAAATTTTGTTCTTCTAGTTTGAAGCGTTCGTCTACAGTAGCAGTTTTCATATTTAGGTTTCACTCTGTTCTCTCATATATAGATAGATGAATTTGGAACTCTAAATCCAACATGGTTTGTAGTAGCTCTTTGAAACTTGACAAAATAAAGGAGTTCTCAGTTTTGTCACTATGGTTTCTTTCCTCTTCAAGTAGCCCTAGGACAGACTGTGGAAAAGCAGTTTCATTGAGAGGGGTTGCCAAGCTTCTAAGAAATTACAAGTTTCCGAAACACCAGCAAATATTTTTTCACCCAATCTCGATGATACTTGGTGGAAATGATCAGTACACAAATCCCACTTGGCTCACCAAATTTTGTTCTTCTAGGTTGAAGCGTTCGTCTACAGTAGCAGTTTTTATATTTAGGTTCCCCTCTGTTCTCTCCTATATAGATAGATGAATTTGGGACTCTAAATCCAACATGGTTTGTAGTAGCTCTTTGAAACTTGACAAAATAAAGAGATCGCAGTTTTGTCTCTATGGTTTCTTTCCTCTTCAAGTAGCCCTAGTCACAGACTGTGGAAGAGCACTTTCATTGAGAGGGGTTGCCAAGCTTCTAAGAAATTACGAGTTTCCGAAATACCAGCAAATATTTTTTCACCCAATCTTGATGATACTTGGTGGTAATGATCAGAACACAAATCCAACTTGGCTCACCAAATTTTGTTCTTCTAGGTTGAAGCGTTCGTCTATAGTAGCAGTTTTTATATTTAGGTTTCCCTCTGTTCTCTCCTGTATAGATAGATGAATTTGGAACTCTAAATCCAACATGGTTTGTAGTAGCTCTTTGAATCTTGACAAAATAAAGGAGTTCTCAGTTTTGTCTCTATGGTTTGTTTCCTCTTCAAGTAGCCCTAGGCACAGACTGTGGAAAATCACTTCCATTGAGAGTGGTTGCCAAGCTTCTAAGAAATTACAAGTTTACGAAACACCAGCAAATTTTTTTTCACCCAATCTTGATGATACTTGGTGGTAATGATCAGTACACAAATCCCCTTGGCTCACCAAATTTTGTTCTTCTAGGTTGAAGCGTTCGTCTACAGTAGCAGTTTTTATATTTAGGTTTCCCTCTGTTCTCTCCTGTATAGATAGATGAATTTGGAACCCTAATCCTACATGGTTTGTAGTAGCTCTTTGAATGTTGACAAAATAAAGAAGTTCTGAGTTTTGTCTCTATGGTTTGTTTCCTCTTGAAGTAGCCCTAGGCACAGACTGTGGAAAAGCACTTTCAATGAGAGGGGTTGCCAAGCTTCTAAGAAATAACGAGTTTCCGAAATACCAGCAAATATTTTTTCACCCAATCTTGGTGATACTTGGTGGTAATGATGAGTACACAGATCCCACTTGGCTCACCAAATTTTGTTCTTCTAGGTTGAAGCGTTCGTCTACAGTAGCAGTTTTTATATTTAGGTTTCTCTCTGTTCTCTCCTATATAGATAGATGAATTTGGAACTCTAAATCCAACATGGATTGTAGTAGCTCTTTGAAACTTGACAAAATAAAGGAGTTCTCAGTTTTGTCTCTATGGTTTGTTTCCTCTTCAAGTAGCCCTAGGCACAGACTGTGGAAGCACTTTCATTGAGATGGGTTGCCAAGCTTCTAAGAAATAACGAGTTTCAAAAATACCAGCAAATATTTTTTCACCCAATCTTGATGATACTTGGTGGTAATGATCACTACACAAATCCCACTTGGCTCACCCAATTTTGTTCTTCTACGTTGAAGCGTTCGTCTACAGGAGCAATTTTTATATTTAGGTTTCACTCTGTTCTCTCATATATAGATAGATGAATTTGGAACTCTAAATCCAACATGGTTTATAGTAGCTCTTTGAAACTTGACAAAATAAAGGAGTTCTCAGGTTTGTCTCTATGGTTTGTTTCCTCTTCAAGTAGCCCTAGGCACAGACTGTGGAAAAGCACTTTCATTGAGAGGGCTTGCCAAGCTTCTAAGAAATAACGAGTTTCCGAAATACCAGCAAATATTTTTTCACCCAATCTTGATGATACTTGGTGGTAATGATCAGTACACAAATCCCTCTTCGCTCTCCAAATTTTGTTCTTCTAGTTTGAAGCGTTCGTCTACAGTAGCAGTTTTTATATTTAGGTTTCACTCTGTTCTCTCATATATAGATAGATGAATTTGGAACTCTAAATCCAACATGGTTTGTAGTAGCTCTTTGAAACTTGACAAAATAAAGGAGTTCACAGTTTTGTCTCTATGGTTTCTTTCCTCTTCAAGTAGCCCTAGTCACAGACTGTGGAAAAGCACTTTCATTGAGAGGGGTTGCCAAGCTTCTAAGAAATTACAAGTTTCCAAAACACCAGCAAATATTTTTTCACCCACTCTTGATGATACTTGGTGGAATTGATCAGTACACAAATCCCACTTGGCTCACCAAATTTTCTTCTTCTAGGTTGAAGCGTTCGTCTACAGTAGCAGTATTTATATTTAGGTTTCCCTCTGTTCTCTCTTGTAAAGATAGATGAATTTGGGACTGTAAATCCAACATGGTTTGTAGTAGCTCTTTGAAACTTGACAAAATAAAGGAGTTCTCAGTTTTGTCTCTATGGTTTCTTTCCTCTTCAAGTAGCCCTAGTCACAGACTGTGGAAAAGCACTTTCATTGAGAGTGGTTGCCAAGCTTCTAAGAAATTACGAGTTTCCGAAATACCAGCAAATTTTTTTTCACCCAATCTTGATGATACTTGGTGGTAATGATCAGTACACAAATCCCACTTGGCTCACCAAATTTTGTTCTTCTAGGTTGAAGCGTTCGTCTACAGTAGCAGTTTTTATATTTAGGTTTCCCTCTGTTCTCTCCTGTATAGATAGATGAATTTGGAACTCTAAATCCAACATGGATTGTAGTAGCTCTTTGAAGCTTGACAAAATAAAGGAGTTCTCAGTTTTGTCTCTATGGTTTGTTTCCTCTTCAAGTAGCCCTAGGCACAGACTGTGGAAGCACTTTCATTGAGATGGGTTGCCAAGCTTCTAAGAAATAACGAGTTTCCAAAATACCAGCAAATATTTTTTCACCCAATCTTGATGATACTTGGTGGTAATGATCAGTTCACAAATCCCACTTGGCTCACCCAATTTTGTTCTTCTACGTTGAAACGTTCATCTACAGAAGCAGTTTTTATATTTAGGTTTCACTCGGTTCTCTCATATATAGAAACATGAATTTGGAACTCTACATCCAACATGGTTTGTAGTAGCTTTTTGAAACTAGACAAAATAAAGGAGTTCTCAGTTTTGTCTCTATGGTTTGTTTTCTCTTCAAGTAGCCCTAGTCACAGACTGTGGAAAAGCACTTTCATGGAGAGTGG
The DNA here is from genome assembly GCF_048772815.1 of Callospermophilus lateralis. Taxonomy (NCBI): domain Eukaryota; kingdom Metazoa; phylum Chordata; class Mammalia; order Rodentia; family Sciuridae; genus Callospermophilus; species Callospermophilus lateralis. The sequence continues at coordinate 39,266 of NW_027514227.1, forward strand.
TTGCCTAGCTTCTAAGAAATTATGAGTTTCCGAAATACCAGCAAATATTTATTCACCCAATCTTGATGATACTTGGTGGTAATGATCAGTACACAAATCCCACTTGGCTCACCAAATTTTGTTCTTCTAGGTTGAAGCGTTCGTCTACACTAGCAGTTTTTATATTTAGGTTTCCCTCAGTTCTCTCCTGTATAAATAGATGAATTTGGAACTCTAAATCCAACATGGATTGTAGTAGCTCTTTGAAACTTGACAAAATAAAGGAGTTCTCAGTTTTGACTCTATGGTTTGTTTCCTCTTCACGTAGCCCTAGGCACAGACTGTGGAAGCACTTTCATTGAGGTGGGTTGCCAAGCTTCTAAGAAATAACGAGTTTCCAAAATACCAGCAAATATTTTTTCACCCAATCTTGATGATACGTGGTGGTAATGATCAGTACACAAATCCCACTTGGCTCACCCAATTATGTTCTTCTACGTTGAAACGTTCGTCTACAGGAGCAGTTTTTATAATTAGGTTTCACTCGGTTCTCTCATATATACATAGATGAATTTGGAACTCTAAATCCAACATGGTTTGTAGTAGCTCTTTGAAACTTGACAAAATAAAGGAGTTCTCAGTTTTGTCTCTATGGTTCCTTCTCCTCTTCAAGTAGCCCTAGGCACAGACTGTGGAAAAGCACTTTCATTGAGAGGGGTTGCGAAGCTTCTAAGGAATAACGAGTTTCCGAAATACCAGCAAATATTTTTTCACCCAATCTTGATGATACTTGTTGCTAATGATAAGCACACAAATCCCACTTGGCTCATCAAATTTTGTTCTTCTAAGTTGAAGCGTTCGTCTACAGTATCAGTTTTTATATTTAGGTTTCTCTTGTTCTCTCCTATATAGATAGATGAATTTGGAACTCTAAATCCAACATGGTTTGTAGTAGCTCTTTGAAACTTGACATAATAAAGGAGTTCTCAGTTTTTTCTCTATGGTTTGTTTCCTCTTCAAGTAGCCCTAGTCACAGACTGTGGAAAAGCACTTTCATGGAGAGGGGTTGCCAAGCTTCTCAGAAATTACGAGTTTCCGAAATACCAGTAAATATTTTTTTCTCCCAATCTTGATGATACTTGGTGGTAATGATCAGTACACAAATCCCACTTGGCTCACCAAATTTTGTTCTTCTAGGTTGAAGCGTTCGTCTACACTAGCAGTTTTTATATTTAGGTTTCCCTCAGTTCTCTCCTGTATAAATAGATGAATTTGGAACTCTAAATCCAACATGGATTGTAGTAGCTCTTTGAAACTTGACAAAATACAGGAGTACTCAGTTTTGTCTCTATGGTTTGTTTCCTCTTCAAGTAGCCCTAGGCACAGACTCTGGAAGCACTTTCATTGAGATGGGTTGCCAAGCCTTTAAGAAATAACGAGTTTCCAAAATACCAGCAAATATTTTTTCACCCAATCTTGATGATACTTGGTGGTAATGATCAGTACACAAATCCCACTTGGCTCACCCAATTTTGTTCTTCTACGTTGAAACGTTCCTCTACAGGAGCAGTTTTTATATTTAGGTTTCACTCGGTTCTCTCATATATAGAAACATGAATTTGGAACTCTAAATCCAACATGGTTTGTAGTAGCTTTTTGAAACTTGACAAAATAAAGGAGTTCTCAGTTTTGTCTCTATGGTTTGTTTCCTCTTCAAGTAGCCCTAGGCACAGACTGTGGAAAAGCACTTTCATGGAGAGGGGTTGCCAAGCTTCTAAGAAATAACAAGTTTCTGAAAAAACAGCAAATATTTTTTCACCCAAACTTGATGATACTTGGGGGTAATGATCAATACACAAATCCCACTTGGCTCACCAAATTTTGTTCTTCTAGGTTGAAGCGTTCGTCTACAGTAGCAGTTTTTATATTTAGGTTTCACTCTGTTCTCTCATATATAGATAGATGAATTTGGAACTCTAAATCCAACATGGTTTGTAGTAGCTCCTTGAAACTTGACAAAATAAAGGAGTTCTCAGTTTTGTCTCTATGGTTCCTTTCCTCTTCAGGTAGCCCTAGGCACAGACTGTGGAAAAGCACTTTGATTGAGAGGGGTTGCGAAGCTTCTAAGAAATAACGAGTTTCCGAAATACCAGCAAATATTTTTTCACCCAATCTTGATGATACTTGTTGCTAATGATCAGCACACAAATCCCACTTGGCTCATCAAATTTTGTTCTTCTAAGTTGAAGGGTTCGTCTACAGTAGCAGTTTTTATATTTAGGTTTCTCTCTGTTCTCTCCTATATAGATAGATGAATTTGGAACTCTAAATCCAACATGGTTTGTAGTAGCTCTTTGAAACTTGACAAAATAAAGGAGTTCTCAGTTTTGTCTATATGATTTCTTTCCTCTTCAAGTAGCCCTAGTCACAGACTGTGGAAAAGCACTTTCATTGAGAGGGATTGCGAAGCTGCTAAGAAATTAGGAGTTTCTGAAATACCAGCAAATATTTTTTTCATCCAATCTTGATGATACTTGGTGGTAATGATCAGTACACAAATCCCACTTGGCTCACCAAATTTTGTTCTTCTAGGTTGAAGCGTTCGTCTACAGTAGCAGTTTTTATATTTAGGTTTCCCTCTGTTCTCTCCTGTATAGATAGATGAATTTGGAACTCTAAATCCAACATGGTTTGTAGTAGCTCTTTGAATCTTGACAAAATAAAGAAGTTCTGAGTTTTGTCTCTATGGTTTGTTTCCTCTTCATTAGCCCTAGGCACAGACTGTGGAAAAGCACTTTCATTGATAGGGGTTGCCAAGCTTCTAAGAAATAAAGAGTTTCCGATATACCAGCAAATATTTTTTCACCCAATCTTGATGATACTTGGTGGTAATGATCAGTACACAAATCCCACTTGGCTCACCAAATTTTGTTCTTCTACGTTGAAGCGTTCGTCTACAGTAGCAGTTTTTATATTTAGGTTTCTCTCTGTTCTCTCCTATATAGATAGATGAATTTGGAACTCTAAATCCAACATGGATTGTAGTAGCTCTTTGAAGCTTGACAAAATAAAGGAGTTCTCAGTTTTGTCTCTATGGTTTGTTTCCTCTTCAAGTAGCCCTAGGCACAGACTGTGGAACCACTTTCATTGAGATGGGTTGCCAAGCTTCTAAGAAATAACGAGTTTCCAAAATACCAGCAAATATTTTTTCACCTAATATTGATGATACTTGGTGGTAATGATCAGTACAAAATTCCCACTAGGCTCACCAAATTTTTTTCTTCTAGGTTGAAGCGTTCGTCTACAGTAGCAGTTTTTATATTTAGGTTTCCCTCTGTTCTCTCCTGTAAGATTGATGAATTTGGAACTCTAAATCCCACATGGTTTGTAGTAGCTCTTTGAAACTTGACAAAATAAAGGAGTTCTCAGTTTTGTCTCTATGGATTGTTTCCTCTTCAATTAGCCCTAGGCACAGACTGTGGAAAAGCACTTTCATTGAGAAGGGTTGCCAAGCTTCTAAGAAATAAAAAGTTTCCGAAATATCAGCAAATATTTTTTCAACCAATCTTGATGATACTTGGTGGTAATGATCAGTACACAAATCCCACTTGGCTCACCAAATTTTGTTCTTCTTCTTTGAAGCGTTCGTCTACAGTAGCAGTTTTTATATTTAGGTTTCTCTCTGTTCTCTCCTATATAGATAGATGAATTTGGAACTCTAAATCCAACATGGATTGTAGTAGCTCTTTGAAACTTGACAAAATAAAGGAGTTCTCAGTTTTGTCTCTATGGTTTGTTTCTTCTTCAAGTAGCCCTAGGCACAGACTGTGGAAGCACGTTCATTGAGATGGGTTGCCAAGCTTCTAAGAAATAACGAGTTTCCAAAATACCAGCAAATATTTTTTCACCCAATCTTGATGATAATTGGGGGTAATGATCAGTACACAAATCCCACTTGGCTCACCCAATTTTGTTCTTCTACGTTGAAGCGTTCATCTGAGGAGCAGTTTCTATATTTAGGTTTCACTCGGTTCTCTCATATATAGAAACATGAATTTGGAACTCTACATCCAATATGGTTTTTAGTAGCTTTTTGAAACTTGAAAAGATAAAGGAGTTCTCAGTTTTGTCTTTATGGTTTGTTTCCTCTTCAAGTAGCCCTAGTCACAGACTGTGGAAAAGCCCTTTCATTGAGAGGGGTTGCCAAGCTTCTAAGAAATTACGAGTTTCCGAAATACCAGCAAATATTTTTTCACCCAATCTTGATGATACTTGGTGGTAATGATCAGTACACAAATCCCACTTGGCTCACCAAATTTTGTTCTTCTAGGTTGAAGCGTTCGTCTACAGTAGCAGTTTTTATATTTAGGTTTCCCTCAGTTCTCTCCTGTATAAATAGATGAATTTGGAACTCTAAATCCAACATGGATTGTAGTAGCTCTTTGAAACTTGACAAAATAAAGGAGTTCTCAGTTTTGTCTCTATGGTTTGTTTCCTCTTCAAGTAGCCCTAGGCACAGACTGTGGAAGCACTTTCATTGAGATGGGTTGCCAAGCTTCTAAGAAATAACGAGTTTCCAAAATACCAGCAAATATTTTTTCACCCAATCTTGATGATACTTGGTGTTAATGATCAGTTCACAAATCCCACTTGGCTCACCCAATTTTGTTCTTCTACGTTGAAACGTTCATCTACAGGAGCAGTTTTTATATTTAGGTTTCACTCGGTTCTCTCATATATAGAAACATGAATTTGGAACTCTACATCCAACATGGTTTGTAGTAGCTTTTTGAAACTAGACAAAATAAAGGAGTTCTCAGTTTTGTCTCTATGGTTTGTTTTCTCTTCAAGTAGCCCTAGTCACAGACTGTGGAAAAGCACTTTCATGGAGAGTGGTTGCCTAGCTTCTAAGAAATTATGAGTTTCCGAAATACCAGCAAATATTTATTCACCCAATCTTGATGATACTTGGTGGTAATGATCAGTACACAAATCCCACTTGGGTCACCAAATTTTGTTCTTCTAGGTTGAAGCGTTCGTCTACACTAGCAGTTTTTATATTTAGGTTTCCCTCAGTTCTCTCCTGTATAAATAGATGAATTTGGAACTCTAAATCCAACATGGATTGTAGTAGCTCTTTGAAACTTGACAAAATAAAGGAGTTCTCAGTTTTGACTCTATGGTTTGTTTCCTCTTCACGTAGCCCTAGGCACAGACTGTGGAAGCACTTTCATTGAGGTGGGTTGCCAAGCTTCTAAGAAATAACGAGTTTCCAAAATACCAGCAAATATTTTTTCACCCAATCTTGATGATACGTGGTGGTAATGATCAGTACACAAATCCCACTTGGCTCACCCAATTATGTTCTTCTACGTTGAAACGTTCGTCTACAGGAGCAGTTTTTATAATTAGGTTTCACTCGGTTCTCTCATATATACATAGATGAATTTGGAACTCTAAATCCAACATGGTTTGTAGTAGCTCTTTGAAACTTGACAAAATAAAGGAGTTCTCAGTTTTGTCTCTATGGTTCCTTCTCCTCTTCAAGTAGCCCTAGGCACAGACTGTGGAAAAGCACTTTCATTGAGAGGGGTTGCGAAGCTTCTAAGGAATAACGAGTTTCCGAAATACCAGCAAATATTTTTTCACACAATCTTGATGATACTTGTTGCTAATGATAAGCACACAAATCCCACTTGGCTCATCAAATTTTGTTCTTCTAAGTTGAAGCGTTCGTCTACAGTATCAGTTTTTATATTTAGGTTTCTATTGTTCTCTCCTATATAGATAGATGAATTTGGAACTCTAAATCCAACATGGTTTGTAGTAGCTCTTTGAAACTTGACATAATAAAGGAGTTCTCAGTTTTTTCTCTATGGTTTGTTTCCTCTTCAAGTAGCCCTAGTCACAGACTGTGGAAAAGCACTTTCATGGAGAGGGGTTGCCAAGCTTCTCAGAAATTACGAGTTTCCGAAATACCAGTAAATATTTTTTTCTCCCAATCTTGATGATACTTGGTGGTAATGATCAGTACACAAATCCCACTTGGCTCACCAAATTTTGTTCTTCTAGGTTGAAGCGTTCGTCTACACTAGCAGTTTTTATATTTAGGTTTCCCTCAGTTCTCTCCTGTATAAATAGATGAATTTGGAACTCTAAATCCAACATGGATTGTAGTAGCTCTTTGAAACTTGACAAAATACAGGAGTTCTCAGTTTTGTCTCTATGGTTTGTTTCCTCTTCAAGTAGCCCTAGGCACAGACTGTGGAAGCACTTTCATTGAAATGGGTTGCCAAGCCTTTAAGAAATAACGAGTTTCCAAAATACCAGCAAATATTTTTTCACCCAATCTTGATGATACTTGGTGGTAATGATCAGTACACAAATCCCACTTGGCTCACCCAATTTTGTTCTTCTACGTTGAAACGTTCCTCTACAGGAGCAGTTTTTATATTTAGGTTTCACTCGGTTCTCTCATATATAGAAACATGAATTTGGAACTCTAAATCCAACATGGTTTGTAGTAGCTTTTTGAAACTTGACAAAATAAAGGAGTTCTCAGTTTTGTCTCTATGGTTTGTTTCCTCTTCAAGTAGCCCTAGTCACAGACTGTGGAAAAGCACTTTCATGGAGAGGGGTTGCCAAGCTTCTAAGAAATAACAAGTTTCTGAAAAAACAGCAAATATTTTTTCACCCAAACTTGATGATACTTGGGGGTAATGATCAATACACAAATCCCACTTGGCTCACCAAATTTTGTTCTTCTAGGTTGAAGCGTTCGTCTACAGTAGCAGTTTTTATATTTAGGTTTCACTCTGTTCTCTCATATATAGATAGATGAATTTGGAACTCTAAATCCAACATGGTTTGTAGTAGCTCTTTGAAACTTGACAAAATAAAGGAGTTCTCAGTTTTGTCTCTATGGTTCCTTTCCTCTTCAGGTAGCCCTAGGCACAGACTGTGGAAAAGCACTTTGATTGAGAGGGGTTGCGAAGCTTCTAAGAAATAACGAGTTTCCGAAATACCAGCAAATATTTTTTCACCCAATCTTGATGATACTTGTTGCTAATGATCAGCACACAAATCCCACTTGGCTCATCAAATTTTGTTCTTCTAAGTTGAAGGGTTCGTCTACAGTAGCAGTTTTTATATTTAGGTTTCTCTCTGTTCTCTCCTATATAGATAGAAGAATTTGGAACTCTAAATCCAACATGGTTTGTAGTAGCTCTTTGAAACTTGACAAAATAAAGGAGTTCTCAGTTTTGTCTATATGATTTCTTTCCTCTTCAAGTAGCCCTAGTCACAGACTGTGGAAAAGCACTTTCATTGAGAGGGATTGCGAAGCTGCTAAGAAATTAGGAGTTTCTGAAATACCAGCAAAAATTTTTTTCATCCAATCTTGATGATACTTGGTGGTAATGATCAGTACACAAATCCCACTTGGCTCACCAAATTTTGTTCTTCTAGATTGAAGCGTTCGTCTACAGTAGCAGTTTTTATATTTAGGTTTCCCTCTGTTCTCTCCTGTATAGATAGATGAATTTGGAACTCTAAATCCAACATGGTTTGTAGTAGCTCTTTGAATCTTGACAAAATAAAGAAGTTCTGAGTTTTGTCTCTATGGTTTGTTTCCTCTTCATTAGCCCTAGGCACAGACTGTGGAAAAGCACTTTCATTGATAGGGGTTGCCAAGCTTCTAAGAAATAAAGAGTTTCCGATATACCAGCAAATATTTTTTCACCCAATCTTGATGATACTTGGTGGTAATGATCAGTACACAGATCCCACTTGGCTCACCAAATTATGTTCTTCTAGGTTGAAGCGTTCGTCTACAGTAGCATTTTTTTATTTAGGTTTCACTCTGTGCTCTCAAATATAGATAGATTAATTTGGAACTCAAAATCCAACATGGTTTGTAGTAGCTCTTTGAAACATGACAAATTAAAGGAGTTCTCAGTTTTGTCTCTATGGTTAGTTTCCTCTTCAAGTAGCCCTAGGCACAGACTGTGGAAAAGCACTTTCATTGTGAGGGGTTGCCAAGCTTCTAAGAAATTACGAGTTTCCGAAAAACCAGCAAATATTTTTTCACCCAATCTTGATGATACTTGGTGGTAATGATCAGTACACAAATCCCACTTGGCTCACCAAATTTTGTTCTTCTACGTTGAAGCGTTCGTCTACAGTAGCAGTTTTTATATTTAGGTTTCTCTCTGTTCTCTCCTATATAGATAGATGAATTTGGAACTCTAAATCCAACATGGATTGTAGTAGCTCTTTGAAACTTGACAAAATAAAGGAGTTCTCAGTTTTGTCTCTATGGTTTGTTTCCTCTTCAAGTAGCCCTAAGCACAGACTGTGGAAGCACTTTCATTGAGATGGGTTGCCAAGCTTCTAAGAAATAACGAGTTTCCATAATACCAGCAAATATTTTTTCACCCAATCTTGATGATACTTGGTGGTAATAATCAGTACACAAATCCCACTTGGCTCACCCAATTTTGTTCTTCTACGTTGAAGCGCTCGTCTACAGGAGCAGTTTTTATATTTAGGTTTCACTCGGTTCTCTCATATATAGAAACATGAATTTGGAACTCTACATCCAACATGGATTGTAGTAGCTCTTTGAAACTTGACAAAATAAAGGAGTTCTCAGTTTTGTCTCTATGGTTTGTTTCCTCTTCAAGTAGCCCTATGCACAGACTGTGGAGGCACTTTCATTGAGATGGGTTGCCAAGCTTCTAAGAAATAACGAGTTTCCAAAATACCAGCAAATATTTTTTCACCTAATATTGATGATTCTTGGTGGTAATGATCAGTACAAAATTCCCACTTGGCTCACCAAATTTTGTTCTTCTAGGTTGAAGCGTTCGTCTACAGTAGCAGTTTTTATATTTAGGTTTCCCTCTGTTCTCTCCTGTATAGATAGATGAATTTGGAACTCAAAATCCCACATGGTTTGTAGTAGCTCTTTGAAACTTGACAAAATAAAAGAGTTCTCAGTTTTGTCTCTATGGATTGTTTCCTCTTCAATTAGCCCTAGGCACCGACTGTGGAAAAGCACTTTCATTAAGAGGGGTTGCCAAGCTTCTAAGAAATAAAGAGTTTTCGAAATACCAGCAAATATTTTTTCACCCAATCTTGATGATACTTGGTGGTAATGATTAGTACACAGATCCCCCTTGGCTCACCAAATTTTGTTCTTCTAGGTTGAAGCGTTCGTCTACAGTAGCAGTTTTTATATTTAGGTTTCACTCTGTGCTCTCAAATATAGATAGAGGAATTTGGAACTCTAAATCCAACATGGTTTGTAGTAGCTCTTTGAAACTTGACAAAATAAAGGAGTTCTGAGTTTTGTCTGTATGGTTTGTTTCCTCTTCAAGTAGCCCTAGGCACAGACTGTGGAAAAGCACTTTCATTGAGAGGGGTTGCCAAGCTTCTAAGAAATAACGAGTTTCCGAAATACCAGCAAATATTTTTTCACCCAATCTTGATGATACTTGTTGCTAATGATCAGTACACTACTCCCACTTGGCTCACCAAATTTTGTTCTTCTACGTTGAAGCGTTAGTCTACAGGAGCAGTTTTCATATTTAGGTTTCACTCGGTTCTCTCATATATAGAAACATGAATTTGGAACTCTAAATCCAACATGGTTTGTAGTAGCTTTTTGAAGCTTGACAAAATAAAGGAGTTCTCAGTTTTGTCTCTATGGTTTGTTTCCTCTTCAAGTAGCCCTAGTCACAGACTGTGGAAAAGCACTTTCATGGAGAGGATTTGAAAAGCTTCTAAGAAAATACGAGTTTCAGAAATACCAGCAAATATTTTTTCACCGAATCTTGATGGTACTTGGTGGTAATGATCAGTACACAAATCCCACTTGGCTCACCAAATTTTGTTCTTCTAGGTTGAAGCGTTCGTCTACAGTAGCAGTTTTTATATTTAGGTTTCCCTCTGTTCTCTCCTGTATAGATAGATGAATTTGGAACTCTAAATCCAACATGGTTTGTAGTAGCTCTTTGAAACTTGACAAAATATAGGAGTTCTCAGTTTTGTCTCTATGGTTTGTTTCCTCTTCAAGTAGCCATTGGCACAGACTGTGGAAAAGCACTTTCATGGAGAGGGGTTGCCAAGCTTCTAGGAAATTACGAGTTTCCGAAATACCAGCAAATATTTTTTCACCCAATCTTGATGATACTTGCTGGTAATGATCAGTACACAAATCCCACTTGACTCAGCAAATTTTGTTCTTCTAGGTTGAAGCGTTCGTCTACATTAGCGGTTTTTATATTTAGGTTTCCCTCTGTTTTCTCCTGTATAGATAGATGAATTTGGAACTCTAAATCCAACAAAGGTTTGTAGTAGCTCTTTGAAACTTGACAAAATAAAGGAGTTCTCAGTTTTTTCTCTATTATTTGTTTCCTCTTCAAGTAGTCCTAGTCACAGACTGTGGAAAAGCACTTTCATGGAGAGGGGTTGCCAAGCTTCTAAGAAATTACGAGTTTCCGAAATACCAGCAAATATTTTTTCAAACAATCTTGATGATACTTGGTGGTAATGATCAGTACTCAAATCCCACTTGGCTCACCAAATTTTGTTCTTCTACGTTGAAGCGTTCGTTTACAGGAGCAGTTTTTATGTTTAGGTTTCACTCTGTTCTCTCATATATAGATAGAGAAATTTGGAACTCTAAATCCAACATGGTTTGTAGTAGCTCTTTGAAACTTGACAAAATAAAGGAGTTCTGAGTTTTGTCTCTATGGTTTGATTCCTCTTCAAGTAGCCTAGGCACAGACTGTGGAAAAGCACTTTCATTGAGAGGTGTTGCCAAGCTTCTAAGAAATAAAGAATTTCCGAAATACCAGCAAATATTTTTTCACCCAATCTTGATGATACTTGGTGGTAATGATCAGTACACAAATTCCACTTGGCTCACCAAATTTTGTTCTTCTAGGTTGAAGCGTTCGTCTACAGTAGCAGTTTTTATATTTAGGTTTCTCTCTGTTCTCTCCTATATAGATAGAAGAATTTGGAACTCTAAATCCAACATGCATTGTAGTAGCACTTTGAAACTTGACAAAATAAAGGAGTTCTCAGTTTTGTCTCTATGGTTTGTTTCCTCTTCAAGTAGCCCTATGCACAGACTGTGGAAGCACTTTCATTGAGATGGGTTGCCAAGCTTCTAAGAAATAAAGAGTTTCCAAAATACCAGCAAATATTTTTTCACCCAATCTTGATGATACTTGGTGGTAATGATCAGTTCACAAATCCCACTTGGCTCACCAAATTTTGTTCTTCTAGGATGAAGCGTTCGTCTACAGTAGCAGTTTTTATATTTAGGTTTCACTCTGTGCTCTCCTATATAGATACATGAATTTGGAACTCTAAATCCAACATGGTTTGTAGTAGCTCTTTGAAACTAGACAAAATAAAGGAGTTCTGAGTTTTGTCTGTATGGTTTGTTTCCTCTTCAAGTAGCCCTAGGCACAGACTGTGGAAAAGCACTTTCATTGAGAGGAGTTGCCAAGCTTCTAAGAAATAACGAGTTTCCGAAATACCAGCAAATATTTTTTCACCCAATCTTGATGATACTTGTTGCTAATGATCAGTACACTAATCCCACTTGGCTCACCAAATTTTGTTCTTCTACGTTGAAGCGTTAGTCTACAGGAGCAGTTTTCATATTTAGGTTTCACTCGGTTCTCTCATATATAGAAACATGAATTTGGAACTCTAAATCCAACATGGTTTGTAGTAGCTTTTTGAAGCTTGACAAAATAAAGGAGTTCTCAGTATTGTCTCTATGGTTTGTTTCCTCTTCAAGTAGCCCTAGTCACAGACTGTGGAAAAGCACTTTCATGGAGAGGATTTGCCAAGCTTCTAAGAAATTACGAGTTTCCGAAATACCAGCAAATATTTTTTCACCCAATCTTGATGGTACTTGGTGGTAATGATCAGTACACAAATCCCACTTGGCTCACCAAATTTTGTTCTTCTAGGTTGAAGCGTTCGTCTACAGTAGCAGTTTATATATTTAGGTTTCCCTCTGTTCTCTCCTGCATAGATAGATGAATTTGGAACTCTAAATACAACATGGTTTGTAGTAGCTCTTTGAAACTTGACAAAATATAGGAGTTCTCAGTTTTGTCTCTATGGTTTGTTTCCTCTTCAAGTAGCCATTGGCACAGACTGTGGAAAGCACTTTCATTGAGAGGGGTTGCCAAACTTCTAAGAAATAACGAGTTTCCAAAATGCCAGCAAATATTTATTCACCCAATCTTGATGATACTTGGTGGTAATGATCAGTACACAAATCCCACTTTGCTCACCAAATTTTGTTCTTCTAGGTTGAAGCGTTCGTCTACAGTAGCAGTTTTTATATTTAGGTTTCCCTCTGTTCTCTCCTGTAAAGATAGATGAATTTGGAACTCTAATTCCAACATGGTTTGTAGTAGCTCTTTGAAACTTGACAAAATAAAGGAGTTCTCAGTTTTGTCTCTATGCATTGTTCCCTCTTCAATTAGCCCTAGGCACACACTGTGGAAAAGCACTTTCATTGAGAGGGGTTGCCTAGCTTCTAAGAAAAAACGAGTTTCCGAAATACCAGCAAATATTTTTTCACCCAATCTTGATGATACTTGTTGCTAATGATCAGTACACAAATCCCACTTGGCTCACCAAATTTTGTTCTTCTAGGTTGAAGCGTTCGTCTACAGTAGCACTTTTTATATTTAGGTTTCACTCTGTTCTCTTCAATATAGATAGATGAATTTGGAACTCTAAATCCAACATGGTTTGTAGTAGTTCTTTGAAACTTGACAAAATAAAGGAGTTCTCAGTTTTGTCTCTATGGTTTGTTTCCTCTTCAAGTAGCCCTAGGCACAGACTGTGGAAAGCACTTTCATTGAGATGGGTTGCCAAGCTTCTAAGAAATAACGAGTTTCTAAAATACCAGCAAATATTTTTTCACCCAATCTTGATGATACGTGGTGGTAATGATCAGTACACAAATCCCACTTCGCTCACCAAATTTTGTTCTTCTAGGTTGAAGCGTTCGTCTACAATAGCATTTCTTATATTTAGGTTTCCCTCTGTTCTCTCCGATATAGATAGTTGAATTTGGAACTCTAAATCGAACATGGTTTGTAGTAGCTCTTTGAAACTTGACAAAATAAAGGAGTTCTCAGTTTTGTCTCTATGGTTTGTTTCCTCTTCAAGTAGCCCTAGGCACAGACTGTGGAAAAGCACTTTCATTGAGAGGGGTAGCCAAGCTTTTAAGAAATAAAGATTTTCCGAAATACCAGCAAATATTTTTTCACCCAATCTTGATGATACTAGTTGCTAATGATCAGTACACAAATCCCACTTGGCTCACCAAATTTTGTTCTTCTAGGTTGAAACGTTCGTCTACAGTAGCAGTTTTTATATTTAGGTTTCTCTCTGTTCTCTCCTATATAGATAGATGAATTTGGAACTCTAAATCCAACATGGATTGTAGTAGCTCTTTGAAACTTGAAAAAATAAAGGAGTTCTCAGTTTTGTCTCTATGGTTTGTTTCCTCTTCAAGTAGCCCTAGGCACAGACTGTGGAAGCACTTTCATTGAGATGGGTTGCCAAGCTTCTAAGAAATAACGAGTTTCCAAAATACCAGCAAATATTTTTTCACCCAACCTTGATGATACTTGGTGGTAATGATCAGTACCCAAATCCCACTTGGCTCACCAAATTTTGTTCTTCTACGTTGAAGCGTTCGTCTACAGGAGTAGTTTTTATATTTAGGTTTCACTCGGTTCTCTCATATATAGAAACATGAATTTGGAACTCTAAATCCAACATGGTTTGTAGTAGCTTTTTGAAATTTGACAAAATAAAGGAGTTCTCAATTTTTTCTCTATTATTTGTTTCCTCTTCAAGTAGTCCTAGTCACAGACTGTGGAAAAGCACTTTCATGGAGAGGGGTTGCCAAGCTTCCAAGAAATTACGAGTTTCCGAAATACCAGCAAATATTTTTTCAAACAATCTTGATGATACTTGGTGGTAATGATCAGTACCCAAATCCCACTTGGCTCACCAAATTTTGTTCTTCTAGGTTGAAGCGTTCGTCTACAGTAGCGGTTTTTATATTTAGGTTTCCCTCTGTTCTCTCCTGTCTAGATCGATGAATTTGGAACTCTAAATCCAACATGGTTTGTAGTAGCTCTTTGAAACTTGACAAATTAAAGGAGTTCTCAGTTTTGTCTCTATGGATTGTTTCCTCTTCAATTAGCCGTAGGGACACACTGTGGAAAAGCACTTTCATTGAGAGGGGTTGCCAAGTTTCTAAGAAATAACGATTTTCCGAAATTCCAGCAAATATTTTTTCACCCAATCTTGATGATACTTGGTGGTAATGATCAGTACTCAAATCCCACTTGGCTCACCAAATTTTGTTCTTCTACGTTGAAGCGTTCGTCTACAGGAGCAGTTTTTATATTTAAGTTTCACTGGGTTCTCTCCTATATAGATAGATGAATTTGGAACTCTAAATTCAACATGGTTTGTAGTAGCTCTTTGAAACTTGACAAAAAAAAGGAGTTCTGAGTTTTGTCTCTATGGTTTGTTTCCTCCTAAAGTAGCCCTAGGCACAGACTGTGGAAAAGCACTTTCATTGAGAGGGGTTGCCAATCTTCTAAGAAATAAAGAATTTCCGAAATACCAGCAAATATTTTTTCACCCAATCTTGATGATACTTGTTGCTAATGATCAGTAAACAAATCCCACTTGGCTCACCAAATTTTGTTCTTCTACGTTGAAGCGTTCGTCTACAGTAGCAGTTTTTATATTTAGGTTTCTCTCTGTTCTCTCCTATATAGATAGATGAATTTGGAACTCTAAATCCAACATGGATTGTAGTAGCTCTTTGAAACTTGAAAAATAAAGGAGTTCTCAGTTTTGTCTCTATGGTTTGTTTCCTCTTCAAGTAGCCCTAGTCACAGACTGTGGAAAAGCACTTTCATTGAGAGGGGTTGCCAAGCTTCTAAGAAATTACGAGTTTCCGAAATACCAGCAAATATTTTTTCACCCAATCTTAATGATACATGGTGGTAATGATCAGTACACAAATCCCACTTGGCTCACCAAATTTTGTTCTTCTAGGTTGAAGCGTTCGTCTACAGTAGCAGTTTTTATATTTAGGTTTCACTCTGTTCTCTCATATATAGATAGAGGAATTTGGAACTCTAAATCCAACATGGTTTGTAGTAGCTCTTTGAAACTTGACAAAATAAAGGAGTTCTGAGTTTTTTTCTCTATGGTTTGTTTCCTCTTCAAGTAGCCTAGGCACAGACTGTGGAAAAGCACTTTCATTGAGAGGTGTTGCCAAGCTTCTAAGAAATAAAGAATTTCCGAAATACCAGCAAATATTTTTTCACCCAATCTTGATGATACTTGTTGCTAATGATCAGTACACAAATTCCACTTGGCTCACCAAATTTTGTTCTTCTAGGTTGAAGCGTTCGACTACAGTAGCAGTTTTTATATTTAGGTTTCTCTCTGTTCTCTCCTATATAGATAGAAGAATTTGGAACTCTAAATCCAACATGCATTGTAGTAGCTCTTTGAAACTGGACAAAATAAAGGAGTTCTCAGTTTTGTCTCTATGGTTTGTTTCCTCTTCAAGTAGCCCTATGCAAAGACTGTGGAAGCACTTTCATTGAGATGGGTTGCCAAGCTTCTAAGAAATAAAGAGTTTCCAAAATACCAGCAAATATTTTTTCACCCAATCTTGATGATACTTGGTGGTAATGATCAGTTCACAAATCCCACTTGGCTCACCAAATTTTGTTCTTCAAGGATGAAGCGTTCGTCTACAGTAGCAGTTTTTATATTTAGGTTTCACGCTGTGCTCTCCTATATAGATACATGAATTTGGAACTCTAAATCCAACATGGTTTGTAGTAGCTCTTTGAAACTAGACAAAATAAAGGAGTTCTGAGTTTTGTCTGTATGGTTTGTTTCCTCTTCAAGTAGCCCTAGGCACAGACTGTGGAAAAGCACTTTCATTGAGAGGGGTTGCCAAGCATCTAAGAAATAACGAGTTTCCGAAATACCAGCAAATATTTTTTCACCCAATCTTGATGATACTTGTTGCTAATAATCAGTACACTAATCCCACTTGGCTCACCAAATTTTGTTCTTCTACGTTGAAGCGTTAGTCTATAGGAGCAGTTTTTATATTTAGGTTTCACTCGCTTCTCTCATATATAGAAACATGAATTTGGAACTCTAAATCCAACATGGTTTGTAGTAGCTTTTTGAAACTGGACAAAATAAAGGAGTTCTCAATTTTGTCTCTATGATTTGTTTCCTCTTCAAGTAGCCCTAGTCACAGACTGTGGAAAAGCACTTTCATTGAGAGGGGTTGCCAAGCTTCTAGGAAATTACGAGATTCCGAAATACCAGCAAATATTTTTTCACCCAATCTTGATGATACTAAGTGGTAATGATCAGTACACAAATCCCTTTCGGCTCACCAAATTTTGTTCTTCTAGGTTGAAGCGTTCGTCTACAGTACCAGTTTATATATTTAGGTTTCCCTCTGTTCTCTCATATATAGATAGATGAATTTGGAACTCTAAATCCAACATGGTTTGTAGTAGCTCTTTGAAACTTGACAAAATAAAGGAGTTCTCAGTTTTGTCTCTATGGTTTCTTTCCTCTTCAAGTAGCCCTAGTCACAGACTGTGGAAAAGCACTTTCATTGAGAGGGGTTGCCAAGCTTCTAAGAAATTACGAGTTTCCGAATTACCAGCAAATATTTTTTCACCCAATCTTAATGATACATGGTGGTAATGATCAGTACACAAATCCCACTTGGCTCACCAAATTTTGTTCTTCTAGGTTGAAGCGTTCGTCTACAGTAGCAGTTTTTATATTTAGGTTTCACTCTGTTCTCTCATATATAGATAGAGGAATTTGGAACTCTAAATCCAACATGGTTTGTAGTAGCTCTTTGAAACTTGACAAAATAAAGGAGTTCTGAGTTTTTTTCTCTATGGTTTGTTTCCTCTTCAAGTAGCCTAGGCACAGACTGTGGAAAAGCACTTTCATTGAGAGGTGTTGCCAAGCTTCTAAGAAATAAAGAATTTCCGAAATACCAGCAAATATTTTTTCACCCAATCTTGATGATACTTGTTGCTAATGATCAGTACACAAATTCCACTTGGCTCACCAAATTTTGTTCTGCTAGGTTGAAGCGTTCGTCTACAGTAGCAGTTTTTATATTTAGGTTTCTCTCTGTTCTCTCCTATATGGATAGAAGAATTTGGAACTCTAAATCCAACATGCATTGTAGTAGCTCTTTGAAACTGGACAAAATAAAGGAGTTCTCAGTTTTGTCTCTATGGTTTGTTTCCTCTTCAAGTAGCCCTATGCACAGACTGTGGAAGCACTTTCATTGAGATGGGTTGCCAAGCTTCTAAGAAATAAAGAGTTTCCAAAATACCAGCAAATATTTTTTCACCCAATCTTGATGATACTTGGTGGTAATGATCAGTTCACAAATCCCACTTGGCTCACCAAATTTTGTTCTTCAAGGATGAAGCGTTCGTCTACAGTAGCAGTTTTTATATTTAGGTTTCACTCTGTGCTCTCCTATATAGATACATGAATTTGGAACTCTAAATCCAACATGGTTTGTAGTAGCTCTTTGAAACTAGACAAAATAAAGGAGTTCTGAGTTTTGTCTGTATGGTTTGTTTCCTCTTCAAGTAGCCCTAGGCACAGACTGTGGAAAAGCACTTTCATTGAGAGGGGTTGCCAAGCTTCTCAGAAATAACGAGTTTCCGAAATACCAGCAAATATTTTTTCACCCAATCTTGATGATACTTGTTGCTAATGATCAGTACACTAATCCCACTTGGCTCACCAAATTTTGTTCTTCTACGTTGAAGCGTTAGTCTACAGGAGCAGTTTTTATATTTAGGTTTCACTCGGTTCTCTCCTATATAGAGAGATGAATTTGGAACTCTAAATCCAACATGGTTTGTAGTAGCTTTTTGAAACTTGACAAAATAAAGGAGTTCTCAATTTTGTCTCTATGATTTGTTTCCTCTTCAAGTAGCCCTAGTCACAGACTGTGGAAAAGCACTTTCATGGAGAGGGGTGGCCAAGCTTCTAGGAAATTACGAGTTTCCGAAATACCAGCAAATATTTTTTCACCCAATCTTGATGATACTAAGTGGTAATGATCAGTACACAAATCCCTTTCGGCTCACCAAATTTTGTTCTTCTAGGTTGAAGCGTTCGTCTTCAGTACCAGTTTATATATTTAGGTTTCCCTCTGTTCTCTCATATATAGATAGATGAATTTGGAACTCTAAATCCAACATGGTTTGTAGTAGCTCTTTGAAACTTGACAAAATAAAGAAGTTCTCAGTTTTGTCTCTATGGTTTGTTTCCTCTTCAAGTAGCCCTAGGCACAGACTGTGGAAAAGCACTTTCATTGAGAGGGGTTGTCAAGCTTTTAAGAAATAAAGAGTTTCCGAAATACCAGCAAATATTTTTTCACCCAATCTTGATGATACTTGTTGCTAATGATCAGTACACAAATCCCACTTTTCTCACCAAATTTTGTTCTTCTAGGTTGAAGCGTTCGTCTACAGTAGCAGTTTTTATATTTAGGTTTCTCTCTGTTCTCTCCTATATAGATAGATGAATTTGGAACTCTAAATCGAACATGCATTGTAGTAGCTCTTTGAAACTTGACAAAATAAAAGAGTTCTCAGTTTTGTCTCTATGGTTTGTTTCCTCTTCAAGTAGCCCTAGGCTCAGACTGTGGAAGCACTTTCATTGAGATGGGTTGCCAAGCTTCTAAGAAATAACGAGTTTCCAGAATACCAGCAAATATTTTTTCACCCAACCGTGATGATACTTGGTGGTAATGATCAGTACTCAAATCCCACTTGGCTCACCAAATTTTGTTCTTCTACGTTGAAGCGTTCGTCTACAGGAGCAGTTTTTATATTTAAGTTTCACTCGGTTCTCTCATATATAGAAACATGAATTTGGAACTCTAAATCCAACATGGTTTGTAGTAGCTTTTTGAAACTTGACAAAATAAAGGAGTTCTCAGTTTTGTCTCTATTGTTTGTTTCCTCTTCAAGTAGCCCTAGTCACAGACTGTGGAAAAGCACTTTCATGGAGAGGATTTGCCAAGCTTCTAAGAAATTACGAGTTTCCGAAATACCAGCAAATATTTTTTCACCCAATCTTGATGGTACTTGGTGGTAATGATCAGTACACAAATCCCACTTGGCTCACCAAATTTTGTTCTTCTAGGTTGAAGCGTTCGTCTACAGTAGCAGTTTTTATATTTAGGTTTCACTCTGTTCTCTCCTATATAGATGGATGAATTTGGAACTCTAAATCCAACATGGTATGTAGTAGCTCTTTGAAACTTGACAAAATAAAGGAGTTCTCAGTTTTGTCTCAATGGTTTGTTTCCTCTTCAATTATCCCTAGGGACACACTGTGGAAAAGCACTTTCATTGAGAGGGGTTGCCAAGCTTCTAAGAAATAACGAGTTTCCGAAATACCAGCAAATATTTTTTCACCCAATCTTGATGATACTTGTTGCTAATGATCAGTACACAAATCCCACTTGGCTCACCAAATTTGGTTCTCCTAGGTTGAAGCGTTCGTCTACAGTAGCGGTTTTTATATTTAGGTTTCCATCTGTTCTCTCCTGTATAGATCGATGAATTTGGAACGCTAAATCCAACATGGTTTGTAGTAGCTCTTTGAAACTTGACAAAATAAAGGAGTTCTCAGTTTTGTCTCTATGGTTTTTTCCTCTTCAAGTAGCCCTAGTCACAGACTGTGGAAAAGCACTTTCATGGAGAGGGGTTGCCATGCTTCTAAGAAATTACGAGTTTCCGAAATATCAGCAAATATTTTTTCACCCAATCTTGATGATACTTGGTGGTAATGATCAGTACACAAATCCCTTTTGGCTCACCAAATTTTTTTCTTCTAGGTTGAAGCGTTCGTCTACAGTACCAGTTTATATATTTAGGTTTCCCTCTGTTCTCTCATATATAGATAGATGAATTTGGAACTCTAAATCCAACATGGTTTGTAGTAGCTCTTTGAAACTTTACAAAATAAAGGAGTTCTCAGTTTTGTCTCTATGGTTTGTTTCCTCTTCAAGTAGACCTAGGCACAGACTGTGGAAAAGCACTTTCATTGAGTGGGGTTGCCAAGCTTTTAAGAAATAAAGAGTTTCCGAAATACCAGCAAATATTTTTTCACCCAATCTTGATGATACTTGGTGGTAATGATCAGTTCACAAATCCCACTTGGCTCACCAAATTTTGTTCTTCAAGGATGAAGCGTTCGTCTACAGTAGCAGTTTTTATATTTAGGTTTCACTCTGTGCTCTCCTATATAGATACATGAATTTGGAACTCTAAATCCAACATGGTTTGTAGTAGCTCTTTGAAACTAGACAAAATAAAGGAGTTCTGAGTTTTGTCTGTATGGTTTGTTTCCTCTTCAAGTAGCCCTAGGCACAGACTGTGGAAAAGCACTTTCCTTGAGAGGGGTTGCCAAGCTTCTAAGAAATAACGAGTTTCCGAAATACCAGCAAATATTTTTTCACCCAATCTTGATGATACTTGTTGCTAATGATCAGTACACTAATCCCACTTGGCTCACCAAATTTTGTTCTTCTACGTTGAAGCGTTAGTCTACAGGAGCAGTTTTTATATTTAGGTTTCACTCGGTTCTCTCATATATAGAAACATGAATTTGGAACTCTAAATCCAACATGGTTTGTAGTAGCTCTTTGAAACTTGACAAAATAAAGGAGTTCTCAATTTTGTCTCTATGATTTGTTTCCTCTTCAAGTAGCCCTAGTCACAGACTGTGGAAAAGCACTTTCATGGAGAGGGGTTGCCAAGCTTCTAGGAAATTACGAGTTTCCGAAATACCAGCAAATATTTTTTCACCCAATCTTGATGATACTTGGTGGTAATGATCAGTACACAAATCCCTTTCGGCTCACCAAATTTTGTTCTTCTAGGTTGAAGCGTTCGTCTACAGTACCAGTTTATATATTTAGGTTTCCCTCTGTTCTCTCATATATAGATAGATGAATTTGGAACTCTAAATCCAACATGGTTTGTAGTAGCTCTTTGAAACTTGACAAAATAAAGGAGTTCTCAGTTTTGTCTCTATGGTTTGTTTCCTCTTCAAGTAGCCATAGGAACAGACTGTGGAAAAGCACTTTCATTGAGAGGGGTTGCCAAGCTTTTAAGAAATAAAGAGTTTCCGAAATACCAGCAAATATTTTTTCACCCAATCTTGATGATACTTGTTGCTAATGATCAGTACACAAATCCCACTTTTCTCACCAAATTTTGTTCTTCTAGGTTGAAGCGTTCGTCTACAGTAGCAGTTTTTATATTTAGGTTTCTCTCTGTTCTCTCCTATATAGATAGATGAATTTGGAACTCTAAATCGAACATGCATTGTAGTAGCTCTTTGAAACTTGACAAAATAAAAGAGTTCTCAGTTTTGTCTCTATGGTTTGTTTCCTCTTCAAGTAGCCCTAGGCTCAGACTGTGGAAGCACTTTCATTGAGATGGGTTGCCAAGCTTCTAAGAAATAACGAGTTTCCAAAACACCAGCAAATATTTTTTCACCCAACCGTGATGATACTTGGTGGTAATGATCAGGACTCAAATCCCACTTGGCTCACCAAATTTTGTTCTTCTACGTTGAAGCGTTCGTCTACAGGAGCAGTTTTTATATTTAAGTTTCACTCGGTTCTCTCATATATAGAAACATGAATTTGGAACTCTAAATCCAACATGGTTTGTAGTAGCTTTTTGAAACTTGACAAAATAAAGGAGTTCTCAGTTTTGTCACTATGGTTTGTTTCCTCTTCAAGTAGCCCTAGGCACAGACTGTGGAAAAGCACTTTCATTGAGAGGGGTTGCCAAGCTTCTAAGAAATTACGAGTTTCTGAAATACCAGCAAATATTTTTTCACCCAATCTTGATGATACTTGGTGGTAATGATCAGTTCACAAATCCCACTTGGCTCACCAAGTTTTGTTCTTCTAGGTTGAAGCGTTCGTCTACAGTAGCAGTTTTTATATTTAGGTTTCACTCTGTGCTCTCCTATATAGATAGATGAATTTGGAACTCTAAATCCAACATGGTTTGTAGTAGCTCTTTGAAACTTGACAAAATAAAGGAGTTCTGAGTTTTGTCTCTATGGTTTGTTTCCTCTTCAAGTAGCCCTAGGCACAGACTGTGGAAAAGCACATTCATTGAGAGGCGTTGCCAAGCTTCTAAGAAATAAGGAGTTTCTGAAATACCAGCAAAAATTTTTTCACCCAATCTTGATGATACTTGGTGGTAATGATCAGTACACAAATCCCACTTGACTCAGCAAATTTTGTTCTTCAAGGTTGAAGCGTTCGTCTACATTAGCGGTTTTTATATTTAGGTTTCCCTCTGTTTTCTCCTGTATAGATAGATGAATTTGGAACTCTAAATCCAACAAAGGTTTGTAGTAGCTCTTTGAAACTTGACAAAATAAAGGAGTTCTCAGTTTTGTCTCTATGGATTGTTTCCTCTTCAATTAGCCCTAGGCACACACTGTGGAAAAGCACTTTCATTGAGAGGGGTTGCCAAGCTTCTAAGAAATAACGAGTTTCCGAAATACCAGCAAATATTTTTTCACCCAATCTTGATGATACTTGTTGCTAATGATCAGTACACAAATCCCACTTGGCTCACCAAATTTTGTTCTTCTAGGTTGAAGCGTTCGTCTACAGTAGCGGTTTTTATATTTAGGTTTCCCTCTGTTCTCTCCTATATAGATAGATGAATTTGGAACTCTAAATCCAACATGCATTGTAGTAGCTCTTTGAAACTTGACAAAATAAAGGAGGTCTCAGTTTTGTCTCTATGGTTTGTTTCCTCTTCAAGTAGCCCTAGGCTCAGACTGTGGAAGCACTTTCATTGAGATGGGTTGCAAAGCTTCTAAGAAATAACGAGTTTCCAAAATACCAGCAAATATTTTTTCACCCAACCTTGATGATACTTGGTGGTAATGATCAGTACTCAAATCACACTTGGCTCACCAAATTTTGTTCTTCTACGTTGAAGCGTTCGTCTACAGGAGCAGTTTTTATATTTAAGTTTCACTGGGTTCTCTCCTATATAGATAGATGAATTTGGAACTCTAAATCCAACATGGTTTGTAGTAGCTCTTTGAAACTTGACAAAATAAAGGAGTTCTCAGTTTTGTCTCTATGGTTTCTTTCCTCTTCAAGTAGCCCTAGTCACAGACTGTGGAAAAGCACTTTCATTGAGAGGGGTTGCCAAGGTTCTAAGAAATTACGAGATTCCGAAATACCAGCAAATATTTTTTCACCCAATCTTAATGATACATGGTGGTAATGATCAGTACACAAATCCCACTTGGCTCAACAAATTTTGTTCTTCTAGGTTGAAGCGTTCGTCTACAGTAGCAGTTTTTATATTTAGGTTTCACTCTGTTCTCTCATATATAGATAGAGGAATTTGGAACTCTAAATCCATCATGGTTTGTAGTAGCTCTTTGAAACTTGACAAAATAAAGGAGTTCTGAGTTTTTTTCTCTATGGTTTGTTTCCTCTTCAAGTAGCCTAGGCACAGACTGTGGAAAAGCACTTTCATTGAGAGGTGTTGCCAAGCTTCTAAGAAATAAAAAATTTCCGAAATACCAGCAAATATTTTTTCACCCAATCTTGATGATACTTGTTGCTAATGATCAGTACACAAATTCCACTTGGCTCACCAAATTTTGTTCTTCTAGGTTGAAGCGTTCGTCTACAGTAGCAGTTTTTATATTTAGGTTTCTCTCTGTTCTCTCCTATATAGATAGAAGAATTTGGAACTCTAAATCCAACATGCATTGTAGTAGCTCTTTGAAACTGGACAAAATAAAGGAGTTCTCAGTTTTGTCTCTATGGTTTGTTTCCTCTTCAAGTAGCCCTATGCACAGACTGTGGAAGCACTTTCATTGAGATGGGTTGCCAAGCTTCTAAGAAATAAAGAGATTCCAAAATACCAGCAAATATTTTTTCACCCAATCTTGATGATACGTGGTGGTAATGATCAGTTCACAAATCCCACTTGGCTCACCAAATTTTGTTCTTCAAGGATGAAGCGTTCGTCTACAGTAGCAGTTTTTATATTTAGGTTTCACTCTGTGCTCTCCTATATAGATACATGAATTTGGAACTCTAAATCCAACATGGTTTGTAGTAGCTCTTTGAAACTAGACAAAATAAAGGAGTTCTGAGTTTTGTCTGTATGGTTTGTTTCCTCTTCAAGTAGCCCTAGGCACAGACTGTGGAAAAGCACTTTAATTGAGAGGGGTTGCCAAGCTTCTAAGAAATAACGAGTTTCCGAAATACCAGCAAATATTTTTTCACCCAATCTTGATGATACTTGTTGCTAATGATCAGTACACAAATCCCACTTTTCTCACCAAATTTTGTTCTTCTAGGTTGAAGCGTTCGTCTACAGTAGCAGTTTTTATATTTAGGTTTCTCTCTGTTCTCTCCTATATAGATAGATAAATTTGGAACTCTAAATCGAACATGCATTGTAGTAGCTCTTTGAAACTTGACAAAATAAAAGAGTTCTCAGTTTTGTCTCTATGGTTTGTTTCCTCTTCAAGTAGCCCTAGGCTCAGACTGTGGAAGCACTTTCATTGAGATGGGTTGCCAAGCTTCTAAGAAATAAAGAGTTTCCAGAATACCAGCAAATATTTTTTCACCCAACCGTGATGATACTTGGTGGTAATGATCAGTACTCAAATCCCACTTGGCTCACCAAATTTTGTTCTTCTACGTTGAAGCGTTCGTCTACAGGAGCAGTTTTTATATTTAAGTTTCACTCGGTTCTCTCATATATAGAAACATGAATTTGGAACTCTAAATCCAAAATGGTTTGTAGTAGCTTTTTGAAACTTGACAAAATAAAGGAGTTCTCAGTTTTGTCTCTATTGTTTGTTTCCTCTTCAAGTAGCCCTAGTCACAGACTGTGGAAAAGCACTTTCATGGAGAGGATTTGCCAAGCTTCTAAGAAATTACGAGTTTCCGAAATACCAGCAAATATTTTTTCACCCAATCTTGATGGTACTTGGTGGTAATGATCAGTACACAAATCCCACTTGGCTCACCAAATTTTGTTCTTCTAGGTTGAAGCGTTCGTCTACAGTAGCAGTTTATATATTTAGGTTTCCCTCTGTTCTCTCCTGTATAGATAGATGAATTTGGAACTCTAAATCCAACATGGTTTGTAGTAGCTCTTTGAAACTTGACAAAATAAAGGAGTTCTCAGTTTTGTCTCTATGGATTGTTTCCTCTTCAATTAGCCCTAGGCACACACTGTGGAAAAGCACTTTCATTGAGAGGGGTTGCCAAGCTTCTAAGAAAAAACGAGTTTCCGAAATACCAGCAAATATTTTTTCACCCAATTTGATGATACTTTTTGCTAATGATCAGTACACAAATCCCACTTGGCTCACCAAATTTTGTTCTTCTAGGTTGAAGCGTTCGTCTACAGTAGCAGTATTTATATTTAGGTTTCACTCTGTTCTCTCCTATATAGATGGATGAATTTGGAACTCTAAATCCAACATGGTTTGTAGTAGCTCTTTGAAACTTGACAAAATAAAGGAGTTCTCAGTTTTGTCTCAATGGTTTGTTTCCTCTTCAATTATCCCTAGGGACACACTGTGGAAAAGCACTTTCATTGAGAGGGGTTGCCAAGCTTCTAAGAAATAACGAGTTTCCGAAATACCAGCAAATATTTTTTCACCCAACATTGATGATACTTGGTGGTAATGATCAGTACTCAAATCCCACTTGGCTCACCAAATTTTGTTCTTCTACGTTGAAGCGTTCGTCTACAGTAGCAGTTTTTATATTTAGGTTTCACTCTGTTCTCTCCTATATAGATCGATGAATTTGGAACTCTAAATCCAACATGGTTTGTAGTAGCTCTTTGAAACTTGACAAAATAAAGGAGTTCTCAGTTTTGTCTCTATGGTTTGTTTCCTCTTCAAGTAGCCCTAGGCACAGACTGTGGAAAAGCACTTTCATTGAGAGGGGTTGCCAAGCTTCTAAGAAATAACGAGTTTCCGAAATACCAGCAAATATTTTTTCACCCAATCTTGATGATACTTGTTGCTAATGATCAGTACACAAATCCCACTTGGCTCACCAAATTTGGTTCTCCTAGGTTGAAGCGTTCGTCTACAGTAGCGGTTTTTATATTTAGGTTTCCATCTGTTCTCTCCTGTATAGATCGATGAATTTGGAACTCTAAATCCAACATGGTTTGTAGTAGCTCTTTGAAACTTGACAAAATAAAGGAGTTCTCAGTTTTGTCTCTATGGTTTTTTCCTCTTCAAGTAGCCCTAGTCACAGACTGTGGAAAAGCACTTTCATGGAGAGGGGTTGCCATGCTTCTAAGAAATTACGAGTTTCCGAAATATCAGCAAATATTTTTTCACCCAATCTTGATGATACTTGGTGGTAATGATCAGTACACAAATCCCTTTTGGCTCACCAAATTTTTTTCTTCTAGGTTGAAGCGTTCGTCTACAGTACCAGTTTATATATTTAGGTTTCCCTCTGTTCTCTCATATATAGATAGATGAATTTGGAACTCTAAATCCAACATGGTTTGTAGTAGCTCTTTGAAACTTTACAAAATAAAGGAGTTCTCAGTTTTGTCTCTATGGTTTGTTTCCTCTTCAAGTAGCCCTAGGCACAGACTGTGGAAAAGCACTTTCATTGAGTGGGGTTGACAAGCTTTTAAGAAATAAAGAGTTTCCGAAATACCAGCAAATATTTTTTCTCCCAATCTTGATGATACTTGGTGGTAATGATCAGTTCACAAATCCCACTTGGCTCACCAAATTTTGTTCTTCAAGGATGAAGCGTTCGTCTACAGTAGCAGTTTTTATATTTAGGTTTCACTCTGTGCTCTCCTATATAGATACATGAATTTGGAACTCTAAATCCAACATGGTTTGTAGTAGCTCTTTGAAACTAGACAAAATAAAGGAGTTCTGAGTTTTGTCTGTATGGTTTGTTTCCTCTTCAAGTAGCCCTAGGCACAGACTGTGGAAAAGCACTTTCCTTGAGAGGGGTTGCCAAGCTTCTAAGAAATAACGAGTTTCCGAAATACCAGCAAATATTTTTTCACCCAATCTTGATGATACTTGTTGCTAATGATCAGTACACTAATCCCACTTGGCTCACCAAATTTTGTTCTTCTACGTTGAAGCGTTAGTCCACAGGAGCAGTTTTTATATTTAGGTTTCACTCGGTTCTCTCATATATAGAAACATGAATTTGGAACTCTAAATCCAACATGGTTTGTAGTAGCTCTTTGAAACTTGACAAAATAAAGGAGTTCTCAATTTTGTCTCTATGATTTGTTTCCTCTTCAAGTAGCCCTAGTCACAGACTGTGGAAAAGCACTTTCATGGAGAGGGGTTGCCAAGCTTCTAGGAAATTACGAGTTTCCGAAATACCAGCAAATATTTTTTCACCCAATCTTGATGATACTAAGTGGTAATGATCAGTACACAAATCCCTTTCAGCTCACCAAATTTTGTTCTTCTAGGTTGAAGCGTTCGTCTACAGTACCAGTTTATATATTTAGGTTTCCCTCTGTTCTCTCATATATAGATAGATGAATTTGGAACTCTAAATCCAACATGGTTTGTAGTAGCTCTTTGAAACTTGACAAAATAAAGGAGTTCTCAGTTTTGTCTCTATGGTTTGTTTCCTCTTCAAGTAGCCCTAGGCACAGACTGTGGAAAAGCACTTTCATTGAGAGGGGTTGCCAAGCTTCTAAGAAATAACGAGTTTCCGAAATACCAGCAAATATTTTTTCACCCAATCTTGATGATACTTGTTGCTAATGATCAGTACGCAAATCCCACTTGGCTCACCAAATTTGGTTCTCCTAGGTTGAAGCGTTCGTCTACAGTAGCGGTTTTTATATTTAGGTTTCCATCTGTTCTCTCCTGTATAGATCGATGAATTTGGAACTCTAAATCCAACATGGTTTGTAGTAGCTCTTTGAAACTTGACAAAATAAAGGAGTTCTCAGTTTTGTCTCTATGGTTTTTTCCTCTTCAAGTAGCCCTAGTCACAGACTGTGGAAAAGCACTTTCATGGAGAGGGGTTGCCATGCTTCTAAGAAATTACGAGTTTCCGAAATATCAGCAAATATTTTTTCACCCAATCTTGATGATACTTGGTGGTAATGATCAGTACACAAATCCCTTTTGGCTCACCAAATTTTTTTCTTCTAGGTTGAAGCGTTCGTCTACAGTACCAGTTTATATATTTAGGTTTCCCTCTGTTCTCTCATATATAGATAGATGAATTTGGAACTCTAAATCCAACATGGTTTGTAGTAGCTCTTTGAAACTTTACAAAATAAAGGAGTTCTCAGTTTTGTCTCTATGGTTTGTTTCCTCTTCAAGTAGCCCTAGGCACAGACTGTGGAAAAGCACTTTCATTGAGTGGGGTTGCCAAGGTTTTAAGAAATAAAGAGTTTCCGAAATACCAGCAAATATTTTTTCACCCAATCTTGATGATACTTGGTGGTAATGATCAGTTCACAAATCCCACTTGGCTCACCAAATTTTGTTCTTCAAGGATGAAGCGTTCGTCTACAGTAGCAGTTTTTATATTTAGGTTTCACTCTGTGCTCTCCTATATAGATACATGAATTTGGAACTCTAAATCCAACATGGTTTGTAGTAGCTCTTTGAAACTAGACAAAATAAAGGAGTTCTGAGTTTTGTCTGTATGGTTTGTTTCCTCTTCAAGTAGCCCTAGGCACAGACTGTGGAAAAGCACTTTCCTTGAGAGGGGTTGCCAAGCTTCTAAGAAATAACGAGTTTCCGAAATACCAGCAAATATTTTTTCACCCAATCTTGATGATACTTGTTGCTAATGATCAGTACACTAATCCCACTTGGCTCACCAAATTTTGTTCTTCTACATTGAAGCGTTAGTCTACAGGAGCAGTTTTTATATTTAGGTTTCACTCGGTTCTCTCATATATAGAAACATGAATTTGGAACTCTAAATCCAACATGGTTTGTAGTAGCTCTTTGAAACTTCACAAAATAAAGGAGTTCTCAATTTTGTCTCTATGATTTGTTTCCTCTTCAAGTAGCCCTAGTCACAGACTGTGGAAAAGCACTTTCATGGAGAGGGGTTGCCAAGCTTCTAGGAAATTACGAGTTTCCGAAATACCAGCAAATATTTTTTCACCCAATCTTGATGATACTAAGTGGTAATGATGAGTACACAAATCCCTTTCGGCTCACCAAATTTTGTTCTTCTAGGTTGAAGCGTTCGTCTACAGTACCAGTTTATATATTTAGGTTTCCCTCTGTTCTCTCATATATAGATAGATGAATTTGGAACTCTAAATCCAACATGGTTTGTAGTAGCTCTTTGAAACTTGACAAAATAAAGGAGTTCTGAGTTTTTTTCTCTATGGTTTGTTTCCTCTTCAAGTAGCCTAGGCACAGACTGTGGAAAAGCACTTTCATTGAGAGGTGTTGCCAAGCTTCTAAGAAATAAAGAATTTCCGAAATACCAGCAAATATTTTTTCACCCAATCTTGATGATACTTGTTGCTAATGATCAGTACACAAATTCCACTTGGCTCACCAAATTTTGTTCTTCTAGGTTGAAGCGTTCGTCTACAGTAGCAGTTTTTATATTTAGGTTTCTCTCTGTTCTCTCCTATATAGATAGAAGAATTTGGAACTCTAAATCCAACATGCATTGTAGTAGCTCTTTGAAACTGGACAAAATAAAGGAGTTCTCAGTTTTGTCTCTATGGTTTGTTTCCTCTTCAAGTAGCCCTATGCACAGACTGTGGAAGCACTTTCATTGAGATGGGTTGCCAAGCTTCTAAGAAATAAAGAGTTTCCAAAATACCAGCAAATATTTTTTCACCCAATCTTGATGATACGTGGTGGTAATGATCAGTTCACAAATCCCACTTGGCTCACCAAATTTTGTTCTTCAAGGATGAAGCGTTCGTCTACAGTAGCAGTTTTTATATTTAGGTTTCACTCTGTGCTCTCCTATATAGATACATGAATTTGGAACTCTAAATCCAACATGGTTTGTAGTAGCTCTTTGAAACTAGACAAAATAAAGGAGTTCTGAGTTTTGTCTGTATGGTTTGTTTCCTCTTCAAGTAGCCCTAGGCACAGACTGTGGAAAAGCACTTTCATTGAGAGGGGTTGCCAAGCTTCTAAGAAATAACGAGTTTCCGAAATACCAGCAAATATTTTTTCACCCAATCTTGATGATACTTGTTGCTAATGATCAGTACACAAATCCCACTTTTCTCACCAAATTTTGTTCTTCTAGGTTGAAGCGTTCGTCTACAGTAGCAGTTTTTATATTTAGGTTTCTCTCTGTTCTCTCCTATATAGATAGATGAATTTGGAACTCTAAATCGAACATGCATTGTAGTAGCTCTTTGAAACTTGACAAAATAAAAGAGTTCTCAGTTTTGTCTCTATGGTTTGTTTCCTCTTCAAGTAGCCCTAGGCTCAGACTGTGGAAGCACTTTCATTGAGATGGGTTGCCAAGCTTCTAAGAAATAACGATTTTCCAGAATACCAGCAAATATTTTTTCACCCAACCGTGATGATACTTGGTGGTAATGATCAGTACTCAAATCCCACTTGGCTCACCAAATTTTGTTCTTCTACGTTGAAGCGTTCGTCTACAGGAGCAGTTTTTATATTTAAGTTTCACTCGGTTCTCTCATATATAGAAACATGAATTTGGAACTCTAAATCCAACATGGTTTGTAGTAGCTTTTTGAAACTTGACAAAATAAAGGAGTTCTCAGTTTTGTCTCTATTGTTTGTTTCCTCTTCAAGTAGCCCTAGTCACAGACTGTGGAAAAGCACTTTCATGGAGAGGATTTGCCAAGCTTCTAAGAAATTACGAGTTTCCGAAATACCAGCAAATATTTTTTCACCCAATCTTGATGGTACTTGGTGGTAATGATCAGTACACAAATCCCACTTGGCTCACCAAATTTTGTTCTTCTAGGTTGAAGCGTTCGTCTACAGTAGCAGTTTATATATTTAGGTTTCCCTCTGTTCTCTCCTGTATAGATAGATGAATTTGGAACTCTAAATCCAACATGGTTTGTAGTAGCTCTTTGAAACTTGACAAAATTAAGGAGTTCTCAGTTTTGTCTCTATGGATTGTTTCCTCTTCAATTAGCCCTAGGCACACACTGTGGAAAAGCACTTTCATTGAGAGGGGTTGCCAAGCTTCTAAGAAAAAACGAGTTTCCGAAATACCAGCAAATATTTTTTCACCCAATTTGATGATACTTTTTGCTAATGATCAGTACACAAATCCCACTTGGCTCACCAAATTTTGTTCTTCTAGGTTGAAGCGTTCGTCTACAGTAGCAGTTTTTATATTTAGGTTTCACTCTGTTCTCTCCTATATAGATGGATGAATTTGGAACTCTAAATCCAACATGGTTTGTAGTAGCTCTTTGAAACTTGACAAAATAAAGGAGTTCTCAGTTTTGTCTCAATGGTTTGTTTCCTCTTCAATTATCCCTAGGGACACACTGTGGAAAAGCACTTTCATTGAGAGGGGTTGCCAAGCTTCTAAGAAATAACGAGTTTCCGAAATACCAGCAAATATTTTTTCACCCAACATTGATGATACTTGGTGGTAATGATCAGTACTCAAATCCCACTTGGCTCACCAAATTTTGTTCTTCTACGTTGAAGCGTTCGTCTACAGTAGCAGTTTTTATATTTAGGTTTCACTCTGTTCTCTCCTATATAGATCGATGAATTTGGAACTCTAAATCCAACATGGTTTGTAGTAGCTCTTTGAAACTTGACAAAATAAAGGAGTTCTCAGTTTTGTCTCTATGGTTTGTTTCCTCTTCAAGTAGCCCTAGGCACAGACTGTGGAAAAGCACTTTCATTGAGAGGGGTTGCCAAGCTTCTAAGAAATAACGAGTTTCCGAAATACCAGCAAATATTTTTTCACCCAATCTTGATGATACTTGTTGCTAATGATCAGTACACAAATCCCACTTGGCTCACCAAATTTGGTTCTCCTAGGTTGAAGCGTTCGTCTACAGTAGCGGTTTTTATATTTAGGTTTCCATCTGTTCTCTCCTGTATAGATCGATGAATTTGGAACTCTAAATCCAACATGGTTTGTAGTAGCTCTTTGAAACTTGACAAAATAAAGGAGTTCTCAGTTTTGTCTCTATGGTTTTTTCCTCTTCAAGTAGCCCTAGTCACAGACTGTGGAAAAGCACTTTCATGGAGAGGGGTTGCCATGCTTCTAAGAAATTACGAGTTTCCGAAATATCAGCAAATATTTTTTCACCCAATCTTGATGATACTTGGTGGTAATGATCAGTACACAAATCCCTTTTGGCTCACCAAATTTTTTTCTTCTAGGTTGAAGCGTTCGTCTACAGTACCAGTTTATATATTTAGGTTTCCCTCTGTTCTCTCATATATAGATAGATGAATTTGGAACTCTAAATCCAACATGGTTTGTAGTAGCTCTTTGAAACTTTACAAAATAAAGGAGTTCTCAGTTTTGTCTCTATGGTTTGTTTCCTCTTCAAGTAGCCCTAGGCACAGACTGTGGAAAAGCACTTTCATTGAGTGGGGTTGCCAAGCATTTAAGAAATAAAGAGTTTCCGAAATACCAGCAAATATTTTTTCACCCAATCTTGATGATACTTGGTGGTAATGATCAGTTCACAAATCCCACTTGGCTCACCATATTTTGTTCTTCAAGGATGAAGCGTTCGTCTACAGTAGCAGTTTTTATATTTAGGTTTCACTCTGTGCTCTCCTATATAGATACATGAATTTGGAACTCTAAATCCAACATGGTTTGTAGTAGCTCTTTGAAACTAGACAAAATAAAGGAGTTCTGAGTTTTGTCTGTATGGTTTGTTTCCTCTTCAAGTAGCCCTAGGCACAGACTGTGGAAAAGCACTTTCCTTGAGAGGGGTTGCCAAGCTTCTAAGAAATAACGAGTTTCCGAAATACCAGCAAATATTTTTTCACCCAATCTTGATGATACTTGTTGCTAATGATCAGTACACTAATCCCACTTGGCTCACCAAATTTTGTTCTTCTACGTTGAAGCGTTAGTCTACAGGAGCAGTTTTTATATTTAGGTTTCACTCGGTTCTCTCATATATAGAAACATGAATTTGGA
This sequence comes from Callospermophilus lateralis, assembly GCF_048772815.1. Taxonomy (NCBI): domain Eukaryota; kingdom Metazoa; phylum Chordata; class Mammalia; order Rodentia; family Sciuridae; genus Callospermophilus; species Callospermophilus lateralis. Next base: position 72,582 of record NW_027514227.1, read on the forward strand.
ACTCTAAATCCAACATGGTTTGTAGTAGCTCTTTGAAACTTGACAAAATAAAGGAGTTCTCAATTTTGTCTCTATGATTTGTTTCCTCTTCAAGTAGCCCTAGTCACAGACTGTGGAAAAGCACTTTGATGGAGAGGGGTTGAAAAGCTTCTAGGAAATTACGAGTTTCCGAAATACCAGCAAATATTTTTTCACCCAATCTTGATGATACTAAGTGGTAATGATCAGTACACAAATCCCTTTCGGCTCACCAAATTTTGTTCTTCTAGGTTGAAGCGTTCGTCTACAGTACCAGTTTATATATTTAGGTTTCCCTCTGTTCTCTCATATATAGATAGATGAATTTGGAACTCTAAATCCAACATGGTTTGTAGTAGCTCTTTGAAACTTGACAAAATAAAGGAGTTCTCAGTTTTGTCTCTATGGTTTGTTTCCTCTTCAAGTAGCCCTAGGCACAGACTGTGGAAAAGCACTTTCATTGAGAGGGGTTGCCAAGCTTCTAAGAAATAACGAGTTTCCGAAATACCAGCAAATATTTTTTCACCCAATCTTGATGATACTTGTTGCTAATGATCAGTACGCAAATCCCACTTGGCTCACCAAATTTGGTTCTCCTAGGTTGAAGCGTTCGTCTACAGTAGCGGTTTTTATATTTAGGTTTCCATCTGTTCTCTCCTGTATAGATCGATGAATTTGGAACTCTAAATCCAACATGGTTTGTAGTAGCTCTTTGAAACTTGACAAAATAAAGGAGTTCTCAGTTTTGTCTCTATGGTTTTTTCCTCTTCAAGTAGCCCTAGTCACAGACTGTGGAAAAGCACTTTCATGGAGAGGGGTTGCCATGCTTCTAAGAAATTACGAGTTTCCGAAATATCAGCAAATATTTTTTCACCCAATCTTGATGATACTTGGTGGTAATGATCAGTACATAAATCCCTTTTGGCTCACCAAATTTTTTTCTTCTAGGTTGAAGCGTTCGTCTACAGTACCAGTTTATATATTTAGGTTTCCCTCTGTTCTCTCATATATAGATAGATGAATTTGGAACTCTAAATCCATCATGGTTTGTAGTAGCTCTTTGAAACTTTACAAAATAAAGGAGTTCTCAGTTTTGTCTCTATGGTTTGTTTCCTCTTCAAGTAGCCCTAGGCACAGACTGTGGAAAAGCACTTTCATTGAGTGGGGTTGCCAAGCTTTTAAGAAATAAAGAGTTTCCGAAATACCAGCAAATATTTTTTCACCCAATCTTGATGATACTTGGTGGTAATGATCAGTTCACAAATCCCACTTGGCTCACCAAATTTTGTTCTTCAAGGATGAAGCGTTCGTCTACAGTAGCAGTTTTTATATTTAGGTTTCACTCTGTGCTCTCCTATATAGATACATGAATTTGGAACTCTAAATCCAACATGGTTTGTAGTAGCTCTTTGAAACTAGACAAAATAAAGGAGTTCTGAGTTTTGTCTGTATGGTTTGTTTCCTCTTCAAGTAGCCCTAGGCACAGACTGTGGAAAAGCACTTTCCTTGAGAGGGTTTGCCAAGCTTCTAAGAAATAACGAGTTTCCGAAATACCAGCAAATATTTTTTCACCCAATCTTGATGATACTTGTTGCTAATGATCAGTACACTAATCCCACTTGGCTCACCAAATTTTGTTCTTCTACGTTGAAGCGTTAGTCTACAGGAGCAGTTTTTATATTTAGGTTTCACTCGGTTCTCTCATATATAGAAACATGAATTTGGAACTCTAAATCCAACATGGTTTGTAGTAGCTCTTTGAAACTTGACAAAATAAAGGAGTTCTCAATTTTGTCTCTATGATTTGTTTCCTCTTCAAGTAGCCCTAGTCACAGACTGTGGAAAAGCACTTTCATGGAGAGGGGTTGCCAAGCTTCTAGGAAATTACGAGTTTCCGAAATACCAGCAAATATTTTTTCACCCAATCTTGATGATACTAAGTGGTAATGATCAGTACACAAATCCCTTTCGGCTCACCAAATTTTGTTCTTCTAGGTTGAAGCGTTCGTCTACAGTACCAGTTTATATATTTAGGTTTCCCTCTGTTCTCTCATATATAGATAGATGAATTTGGAACTCTAAATCCAACATGGTTTGTAGTAGCTCTTTGAAACTTGACAAAATAAAGGAGTTCTCAGTTTTGTCTCTATGGTTTGTTTCCTGTTCAAGTAGCCCTAGGCACAGACTGTGGAAAAGCACTTTCATTGAGAGGGGTTGCCAAGCTTCTAAGAAATAACGAGTTTCCGAAATACCAGCAAATATTTTTTCACCCAATCTTGATGATACTTGTTGCTAATGATCAGTACGCAAATCCCACTTGGCTCACCAAATTTGGTTCTCCTAGGTTGAAGCGTTCGTCTACAGTAGCGGTTTTTATATTTAGGTTTCCATCTGTTCTCTCCTGTATAGATAGATGAATTTGGAACTCTAAATCGAACATGCATTGTAGTAGCTCTTTGAAACTTGACAAAATAAAAGAGTTCTCAGTTTTGTCTCTATTGTTTGTTTCCTCTTCAAGTAGCCCTAGGCTCAGACTGTGGAAGCACTTTCATTGAGAGGGGTTGCCAAGCTTCTAAGAAATAACGAGTTTCCGAAATACCAGCAAATATTTTTTCACCCAATCTTGATGATACTTGTTGCTAATGATCAGTACACAAATCCCACTTTTCTCACCAAATTTTGTTCTTCTAGGTTGAAGCGTTCGTCTACAGTAGCAGTTTTTATATTTAGGTTTCTCTCTGTTCTCTCCTATATAGATAGATGAATTTGGAACTCTAAATCGAACATGCATTGTAGTAGCTCTTTGAAACTTGACAAAATAAAAGAGTTCTCAGTTTTGTCTCTATTGTTTGTTTCCTCTTCAAGTAGCCCTAGGCTCAGACTGTGGAAGCACTTTCATTGAGATGGGTTGCCAAGCTTCTAAGAAATAACGAGTTTCCAAAACACCAGCAAATATTTTTTCACCCAACCGTGATGATACTTGGTGGTAATGATCAGTACTCAAATCCCACTTGGCTCACCAAATTTTGTTCTTCTACGTTGAAGCGTTCGTCTACAGGAGCAGTTTTTATATTTAAGTTTCACTCGGTTCTCTCATATATAGAAACATGAATTTGGAACTCTAAATCCAACATGGTTTGTAGTAGCTTTTTGAAACTTGACAAAATAAAGGAGTTCTCAGTTTTGTCTCTATGGTTTGTTTCCTCTTCAAGTAGCCCTAGTCACAGACTGTGGAAAAGCACTTTCATGGAGAGGATTTGCCAAGCTTCTAAGAAATTACGAGTTTCCGAAATACCAGCAAATATTTTTTCACCCAATCTTGATGGTACTTGGTGGTAATGATCAGTACACAAATCCCACTTGGCTCACCAAATTTTGTTCTTCTAGGTTGAAGCGTTCGTCTACAGTAGCAGTTTATATATTTAGGTTTCCCTCTGTTCTCTCCTGTATAGATAGATGAATTTGGAACTCTAAATCCAACATGGTTTGTAGTAGCTCTTTGAAACTTGACAAAATAAAGGAGTTCTCAGTTTTGTCTCTATGGATTGTTTCCTCTTCAATTAGCCCTAGGCACACACTGTGGAAAAGCACTTTCATTGAGAGGGGTTGCCAAGCTTCTAAGAAATAACGAGTTTCCGAAATACCAGCAAATATTTTTTCACCCAATCTTGATGATACTTGGTGGTAATGATCCGTATACAAATCCCACTTGGCTCACCAAATTTTGTTCTTCTACATTGAAGCGTTCGTCTACAGGAGCAGTTTTTATATTTAGGTTTCACTCGGTTCTCTCATATATAGAAACATGAATTTGGAACTCTAAATCCACCATGGTTTATAGTAGCTTTTTGAAATTTGACAAAATAAAGGAGTTCTCAATTTTTTCTCTATTATTTGTTTTCTCTTCAAGTAGTCCTAGTCACAGACTGTGGAAAAGCACTTTCATGGAGAGGGGTTGCCAAGCTTCTAAGAAATTACGAGTTTCCAAAACACCAGCAAATATTTTTTCACCCAATCTTGATGATACTTGGTGGTAATGATCCGTATACAAATCCCACTTGGCTCACCAAATTTTGTTCTTCTACGTTGAAGCGTTCGTCTACAGGAGCAGTTTTTATATTTAGGTTTCACTCGGTTCTCTCATATATAGAAACATGAATTTGGAACTCTAAATCCAACATGGTTTATAGTAGCTTTTTGAAATTTGACAAAATAAAGGAGTTCTCAATTTTTTCTCTATTATTTGTTTTCTCTTCAAGTAGTCCTAGTCACAGACTGTGGAAAAGCACTTTCATGGAGAGGGGTTGCCAAGCTTCTAAGAAATTACGAGTTTCCGAAATACCAGCAAATATTTTTTCAAACAATCTTGATGATACTTGGTGGTAATGATCAGTACCCAAATCCCACTTGGCTCACCAAATTTTGTTCTTCTACGTTGAAGCGTTCGTCTACAGTAGCGGTTTTTATATTTAGGTTTCCCTCTGTTCTCCCTGTATAGATCGATGAATTTGGAACTCTAAATCCAACATGGTTTGTAGTAGCTCTTTGAAACTTGACAAATTAAAGGAGTTCTCAGTTTTGTCTCTATGGTTTGTTTCCTCTTCAGTTAGCCCTAGGGACACACTGTGGAAAAGCACTTTCATTGAGAGGGGTTGCCAAGTTTCTAAGAAATAACGATTTTCCGAAATTCCAGCAAATATTTATTCACCCAATCTTGATGATACTTGGTGGTAATGATCAGTACACAAATCCCACTTGGCTCACCAAATTTTGTTCTTCTAGGTTGAAGCGTTCGTCTACAGTAGCAGTTTATATATTTAGGTTTCCCTCTGTTCTCTCCTGTATAGATAGATGAATTTGGAACTCTAAATCCAACATGGTTTGTAGTAGCTCTTTGAAACTTGACAAAATAAAGGAGTTCTCAGTTTTGTCTCTATGGATTGTTTCCTCTTCAATTAGCCCTAGGCACACACTGTGGAAAAGCACTTTCATTGAGAGGGGTTGCCAAGCTTCTAAGAAATAACGAGTTTCCGAAATACCAGCAAATATTTTTTCACCCAATCTTGATGATACTTGGTGGTAATGATCCGTATACAAATCCCACTTGGCTCACCAAATTTTGTTCTTCTACGTTGAAGCGTTCGTCTACAGGAGCAGTTTTTATATTTAGGTTTCACTCGGTTCTCTCATATATAGAAACATGAATTTGGAACTCTAAATCCACCATGGTTTATAGTAGCTTTTTGAAATTTGACAAAATAAAGGAGTTCTCAATTTTTTCTCTATTATTTGTTTTCTCTTCAAGTAGTCCTAGTCACAGACTGTGGAAAAGCACTTTCATGGAGAGGGGTTGCCAAGCTTCTAAGAAATTACGAGTTTCCAAAACACCAGCAAATATTTTTTCACCCAATCTTGATGATACTTGGTGGTAATGATCAGTACTCAAATCCCACTTGGCTCACCAAATTTTGTTCTTCTACGTTGAAGCGTTCGTCTACAGGAGCAGTTTTTATATTTAAGTTTCACTGGGTTCTCTCCTATATAGATAGATGAATTTGGAACTCTAAATCCAACATGGTTTGTAGTAGCTCTTTGAAACTTGACAAAATAAAGGAGTTCTGAGTTTTGTCTCTATGGTTTGTTTCCTCCTAAAGTAGCCCTAGGCACAGACTGTGGAAAAGCACTTTCATTGAGAGGGGTTGCCAATCTTCTAAGAAATAAAGAATTTCCGAAATACCAGCAAATATTTTTTCACCCAATCTTGATGATACTTGTTGATAATGATCAGTAAACAAATCCCACTTGGCTCACCAAATTTTGTTCTTCTACGTTGAAGCGTCCGTCTACAGTAGCAGTTTTTATATTTAGGTTTCTCTCTGATCTCTCCTATATAGATAGATGAATTTGGAACTCTAAATCCAACATGGATTGTAGTAGCTCTTTGAAACTTGAAAAAATAAAGGAGTTCTCAGTTTTGTCTCTATGGTTTGTTTCCTCTTCAAGTAGCCCTAGGCACAGACTGTGGAAGAACTTTCATTGAGATGGGTTGCCAAGCTTCTAAGAAATAACGAGTTTCCAAAATACCAGCAAATATTTTTTCACCCAATCTTGATGATACTTGGTGGTAATGATCCGTACACAAATCCCACTTGGCTCACCAAATTTTGTTCTTCTAGGTTGATGCGTTCATCTACAGTAGAAGTTTTTATATTTAGGTTTCACTCTGTTCTCTCATATATAGATAGATGAATTTGGAACTCTAAATCCAACATGGTTTGTAGTAGCTCTTTGAAACTTGAAAAAATAAAAGAGTTCTCAGTTTTGTCACTATGGTTTGTTTCCTCTTTAAGTAGCCCTAGGCACAGACTGTGGAAAAGCACTTTCATTGAGAGGGGTTGCCAAGCTTCTAAGAAATTACGAGTTTCTGAAATACCAGCAAATATTTTTTCACCCAATCTTGATGATACTTGGTGGTAATGATCAGTTCACAAATCCCACTTGGCTCACCAAGTTTTGTTCTTCTAGGTTGAAGCGTTCGTCTACAGTAGCAGTTTTTATATTTAGGTTTCACTCTGTGCTCTCCTATATAGATAGATGAATTTGGAACTCTAAATCCAACATGGTTTGTAGTAGCTCTTTGAAACTTGACAAAATAAAGGAGTTCTGAGTTTTGTCTCTATGGTTTGTTTCCTCTTCAAGTAGAACTAGGCACAGACTGTGGAAAAGCACATTCATTGAGAGGCGTTGCCAAGCTTCTAAGAAATAAGGAGTTTCTGAAATACCAGCAAAAATTTTTTCACCCAATCTTGATGATACTTGGTGGTAATGATCAGTACACAAATCCCACTTGACTCAGCAAATTTTGTTCTTCAAGGTTGAAGCGTTCGTCTACATTAGCGGTTTTTATATTTAGGTTTCCCTCTGTTTTCTCCTGTATAGATAGATGAATTTGGAACTCTAAATCCAACAAAGGTTTGTAGTAGCTCTTTGAAACTTGACAAAATAAAGGAGTTCTCAGTTTTGTCTCTATGGATTGTTTCCTCTTCAATTAGCCCTAGGCACACACTGTGGAAAAGCACTTTCATTGAGAGGGGTTGCCAAGCTTCTAAGAAATAACGAGTTTCCGAAATACCAGCAAATATTTTTTCACCCAATCTTGATGATACTTGTTGCTAATGATCAGTACACAAATCCCACTTGGCTCACCAAATTTTGTTCTTCTAGGTTGAAGCGTTCGACTACAGTAGCAGTTTTTATATTTAGGTTTCTCTCTGTTCTCTCCTATATAGATAGATGAATTTGGAACTCTAAATCCAACATGCATTGTAGTAGCTCTTTGAAACTTGACAAAATAACGGAGGTCTCAGTTTTGTCTCTATGGTTTGTTTCCTCTTCAAGTAGCCCTAGGCTCAGACTGTGGAAGCACTTTCATTGAGATGGGTTGCAAAGCTTCTAAGAAATAACGAGTTTCCAAAATACCAGCAAATATTTTTTCACCCAACCTTGATGATACTTGGTGGTAATGATCAGTACTCAAATCCCACTTGGCTCACCAAATTTTGTTCTTCTACGTTGAAGCGTTCGTCTACAGGAGCAGTTTTTATATTTAAGTTTCACTGGGTTCTCTCCTATATAGATAGATTAATTTGGAACTCTAAATCCAACATGGTTTGTAGTAGCTCTTTGAAACTTGACAAAATAAAGGAGTTCTCAGTTTTGTCTCTATGGTTTTTTCCTCTTCAAGTAGCCCTAGTCACAGACTGTGGAAAAGCACTTTCATGGAGAGGGGTTGCCATGCTTCTAAGAAATTACGAGTTTCCGAAATATCAGCAAATATTTTTTCACCCAATCTTGATGATACTTGGTGGTAATGATCAGTACATAAATCCCTTTTGGCTCACCAAATTTTTTTCTTCTAGGTTGAAGCGTTCGTCTACAGTACCAGTTTATATATTTAGGTTTCCCTCTGTTCTCTCATATATAGATAGATGAATTTGGAACTCTAAATCCATCATGGTTTGTAGTAGCTCTTTGAAACTTTACAAAATAAAGGAGTTCTCAGTTTTGTCTCTATGGTTTGTTTCCTCTTCAAGTAGCCCTAGGCACAGACTGTGGAAAAGCACTTTCATTGAGTGGGGTTGCCAAGCTTTTAAGAAATAAAGAGTTTCCGAAATACCAGCAAATATTTTTTCACCCAATCTTGATGATACTTGGTGGTAATGATCAGTTCACAAATCCCACTTGGCTCACCAAATTTTGTTCTTCAAGGATGAAGCGTTCGTCTACAGTAGCAGTTTTTATATTTAGGTTTCACTCTGTGCTCTCCTATATAGATACATGAATTTGGAACTCTAAATCCAACATGGTTTGTAGTAGCTCTTTGAAACTAGACAAAATAAAGGAGTTCTGAGTTTTGTCTGTATGGTTTGTTTCCTCTTCAAGTAGCCCTAGGCACAGACTGTGGAAAAGCACTTTCCTTGAGAGGGTTTGCCAAGCTTCTAAGAAATAACGAGTTTCCGAAATACCAGCAAATATTTTTTCACCCAATCTTGATGATACTTGTTGCTAATGATCAGTACACTAATCCCACTTGGCTCACCAAATTTTGTTCTTCTACGTTGAAGCGTTAGTCTACAGGAGCAGTTTTTATATTTAGGTTTCACTCGGTTCTCTCATATATAGAAACATGAATTTGGAACTCTAAATCCAACATGGTTTGTAGTAGCTCTTTGAAACTTGACAAAATAAAGGAGTTCTCAATTTTGTCTCTATGATTTGTTTCCTCTTCAAGTAGCCCTAGTCACAGACTGTGGAAAAGCACTTTCATGGAGAGGGGTTGCCAAGCTTCTAGGAAATTACGAGTTTCCGAAATACCAGCAAATATTTTTTCACCCAATCTTGATGATACTAAGTGGTAATGATCAGTACACAAATCCCTTTCGGCTCACCAAATTTTGTTCTTCTAGGTTGAAGCGTTCGTCTACAGTACCAGTTTATATATTTAGGTTTCCCTCTGTTCTCTCATATATAGATAGATGAATTTGGAACTCTAAATCCAACATGGTTTGTAGTAGCTCTTTGAAACTTGACAAAATAAAGGAGTTCTCAGTTTTGTCTCTATGGTTTGTTTCCTGTTCAAGTTAGCCCTAGGCACAGACTGTGGAAAAGCACTTTCATTGAGAGGGGTTGCCAAGCTTCTAAGAAATAACGAGTTTCCGAAATACCAGCAAATATTTTTTCACCCAATCTTGATGATACTTGTTGCTAATGATCAGTACGCAAATCCCACTTGGCTCACCAAATTTGGTTCTCCTAGGTTGAAGCGTTCGTCTACAGTAGCGGTTTTTATATTTAGGTTTCCATCTGTTCTCTCCTGTATAGATAGATGAATTTGGAACTCTAAATCGAACATGCATTGTAGTAGCTCTTTGAAACTTGACAAAATAAAAGAGTTCTCAGTTTTGTCTCTATTGTTTGTTTCCTCTTCAAGTAGCCCTAGGCTCAGACTGTGGAAGCACTTTCATTGAGAGGGGTTGCCAAGCTTCTAAGAAATAACGAGTTTCCGAAATACCAGCAAATATTTTTTCACCCAATCTTGATGATACTTGTTGCTAATGATCAGTACACAAATCCCACTTTTCTCACCAAATTTTGTTCTTCTAGGTTGAAGCGTTCGTCTACAGTAGCAGTTTTTATATTTAGGTTTCTCTCTGTTCTCTCCTATATAGATAGATGAATTTGGAACTCTAAATCGAACATGCATTGTAGTAGCTCTTTGAAACTTGACAAAATAAAAGAGTTCTCAGTTTTGTCTCTATTGTTTGTTTCCTCTTCAAGTAGCCCTAGGCTCAGACTGTGGAAGCACTTTCATTGAGATGGGTTGCCAAGCTTCTAAGAAATAACGAGTTTCCAAAACACCAGCAAATATTTTTTCACCCAACCGTGATGATACTTGGTGGTAATGATCAGTACTCAAATCCCACTTGGCTCACCAAATTTTGTTCTTCTACGTTGAAGCGTTCGTCTACAGGAGCAGTTTTTATATTTAAGTTTCACTCGGTTCTCTCATATATAGAAACATGAATTTGGAACTCTAAATCCAACATGGTTTGTAGTAGCTTTTTGAAACTTGACAAAATAAAGGAGTTCTCAGTTTTGTCTCTATGGTTTGTTTCCTCTTCAAGTAGCCCTAGTCACAGACTGTGGAAAAGCACTTTCATGGAGAGGATTTGCCAAGCTTCTAAGAAATTACGAGTTTCCGAAATACCAGCAAATATTTTTTCACCCAATCTTGATGGTACTTGGTGGTAATGATCAGTACACAAATCCCACTTGGCTCACCAAATTTTGTTCTTCTAGGTTGAAGCGTTCGTCTACAGTAGCAGTTTATATATTTAGGTTTCCCTCTGTTCTCTCCTGTATAGATAGATGAATTTGGAACTCTAAATCCAACATGGTTTGTAGTAGCTCTTTGAAACTTGACAAAATAAAGGAGTTCTCAGTTTTGTCTCTATGGATTGTTTCCTCTTCAATTAGCCCTAGGCACACACTGTGGAAAAGCACTTTCATTGAGAGGGGTTGCCAAGCTTCTAAGAAATAACGAGTTTCCGAAATACCAGCAAATATTTTTTCACCCAATCTTGATGATACTTGGTGGTAATGATCCGTATACAAATCCCACTTGGCTCACCAAATTTTGTTCTTCTACATTGAAGCGTTCGTCTACAGGAGCAGTTTTTATATTAGGTTTCACTCGGTTCTCTCATATATAGAAACATGAATTTGGAACTCTAAATCCACCATGGTTTATAGTAGCTTTTTGAAATTTGACAAAATAAAGGAGTTCTCAATTTTTTCTCTATTATTTGTTTTCTCTTCAAGTAGTCCTAGTCACAGACTGTGGAAAAGCACTTTCATGGAGAGGGGTTGCCAAGCTTCTAAGAAATTACGAGTTTCCAAAACACCAGCAATATTTTTTCACCCAATCTTGATGATACTTGGTGGTAATGATCCGTATACAAATCCCACTTGGCTCACCAAATTTTGTTCTTCTACGTTGAAGCGTTCGTCTACAGGAGCAGTTTTTATATTTAGGTTTCACTCGGTTCTCTCATATATAGAAACATGAATTTGGAACTCTAAATCCAACATGGTTTATAGTAGCTTTTGAAATTTGACAAAAATAAAGGAGTTCTCAATTTTTTCTCTATTATTTGTTTTCTCTTCAAGTAGTCCTAGTCACAGACTGTGGAAAAGCACTTTCATGGAGAGGGGTTGCCAAGCTTCTAAGAAATTACGAGTTTCCGAAATACCAGCAAATATTTTTTCAAACAATCTTGATGATACTTGGTGGTAATGATCAGTACCCAAATCCCACTTGGCTCACCAAATTTTGTTCTTCTACGTTGAAGCGTTCGTCTACAGTAGCGGTTTTTATATTTAGGTTTCCCTCTGTTCTCCCTGTATAGATCGATGAATTTGGAACTCTAAATCCAACATGGTTTGTAGTAGCTCTTTGAAACTTGACAAATTAAAGGAGTTCTCAGTTTTGTCTCTATGGTTTGTTTCCTCTTCAGTTAGCCCTAGGGACACACTGTGGAAAAGCACTTTCATTGAGAGGGGTTGCCAAGTTTCTAAGAAATAACGATTTTCCGAAATTCCAGCAAATATTTATTCACCCAATCTTGATGATACTTGGTGGTAATGATCAGTACACAAATCCCACTTGGCTCACCAAATTTTGTTCTTCTAGGTTGAAGCGTTCGTCTACAGTAGCAGTTTATATATTTAGGTTTCCCTCTGTTCTCTCCTGTATAGATAGATGAATTTGGAACTCTAAATCCAACATGGTTGTAGTAGCTCTTTGAAACTTGACAAAATAAAGGAGTTCTCAGTTTTGTCTCTATGGATTGTTTCCTCTTCAATTAGCCCTAGGCACACACTGTGGAAAAGCACTTTCATTGAGAGGGGTTGCCAAGCTTCTAAGAAATAACGAGTTTCCGAAATACCAGCAAATATTTTTTCACCCAATCTTGATGATACTTGGTGGTAATGATCCGTATACAAATCCCACTTGGCTCACCAAATTTTGTTCTTCTACGTTGAAGCGTTCGTCTACAGGAGCAGTTTTTATATTTAGGTTTCACTCGGTTCTCTCATATATAGAAACATGAATTTGGAACTCTAAATCCACCATGGTTTATAGTAGCTTTTTGAAATTTGACAAAATAAAGGAGTTCTCAATTTTTTCTCTATTATTTGTTTTCTCTTCAAGTAGTCCTAGTCACAGACTGTGAAAAGCACTTTCATGGAGAGGGGTTGCCAAGCTTCTAAGAAATTACGAGTTTCCAAAACACCAGCAAATATTTTTTTCACCCAATCTTGATGATACTTGGTGGTAATGATCAGTACTCAAATCCCACTTGGCTCACCAAATTTTGTTCTTCTACGTTGAAGCGTTCGTCTACAGGAGCAGTTTTTATATTTAAGTTTCACTGGGTTCTCTCCTATATAGATAGATGAATTTGGAACTCTAAATCCAACATGGTTTGTAGTAGCTCTTTGAAACTTGACAAAATAAAGGAGTTCTGAGTTTTGTCTCTATGGTTTGTTTCCTCCTAAAGTAGCCCTAGGCACAGACTGTGGAAAAGCACTTCATTGAGAGGGGTTGCCAATCTTCTAAGAAATAAAGAATTTCCGAAATACCAGCAAATATTTTTTCACCCAATCTTGATGATACTTGTTGATAATGATCAGTAAACAAATCCCACTTGGCTCACCAAATTTTGTTCTTCTACGTTGAAGCGTCCGTCTACAGTAGCAGTTTTTATATTTAGGTTTCTCTCTGATCTCTCCTATATAGATAGATGAATTTGGAACTCTAAATCCAACATGGATTGTAGTAGCTCTTTGAAACTTGAAAAAATAAAGGAGTTCTCAGTTTTGTCTCTATGGTTTGTTTCCTCTTCAAGTAGCCCTAGGCACAGACTGTGGAAGAACTTTCATTGAGATGGGTTGCCAAGCTTCTAAGAAATAACGAGTTTCCAAAATACCAGCAAATATTTTTTCACCCAATCTTGATGATACTTGGTGGTAATGATCCGTACACAAATCCCACTTGGCTCACCAAATTTTGTTCTTCTAGGTTGATGCGTTCATCTACAGTAGAAGTTTTTATATTTAGGTTTCACTCTGTTCTCTCATATATAGATAGATGAATTTGGAACTCTAAATCCAACATGGTTTGTAGTAGCTCTTTGAAACTTGAAAAAATAAAAGAGTTCTCAGTTTTGTCACTATGGTTTGTTTCCTCTTTAAGTAGCCCTAGGCACAGACTGTGGAAAAGCACTTTCATTGAGAGGGGTTGCCAAGCTTCTAAGAAATTACGAGTTTCTGAAATACCAGCAAATATTTTTTCACCCAATCTTGATGATACTTGGTGGTAATGATCAGTTCACAAATCCACTTGGCTCACCAAGTTTTGTTCTTCTAGGTTGAAGCGTTCGTCTACAGTAGCAGTTTTTATATTTAGGTTTCACTCTGTGCTCTCCTATATAGATAGATGAATTTGGAACTCTAAATCCAACATGGTTTGTAGTAGCTCTTTGAAACTTGACAAAATAAAGGAGTTCTGAGTTTTGTCTCTATGGTTTGTTTCCTCTTCAAGTAGAACTAGGCACAGACTGTGGAAAAGCACATTCATTGAGAGGCGTTGCCAAGCTTCTAAGAAATAAGGAGTTTCTGAAATACCAGCAAAAATTTTTTCACCCAATCTTGATGATACTTGGTGGTAATGATCAGTACACAAATCCCACTTGACTCAGCAAATTTTGTTCTTCAAGGTTGAAGCGTTCGTCTACATTAGCGGTTTTTATATTTAGGTTTCCCTCTGTTTTCTCCTGTATAGATAGATGAATTTGGAACTCTAAATCCAACAAAGGTTTGTAGTAGCTCTTTGAAACTTGACAAAATAAAGGAGTTCTCAGTTTTGTCTCTATGGATTGTTTCCTCTTCAATTAGCCCTAGGCACACACTGTGGAAAAGCACTTTCATTGAGAGGGGTTGCCAAGCTTCTAAGAAATAACGAGTTTCCGAAATACCAGCAAATATTTTTTCACCCAATCTTGATGATACTTGTTGCTAATGATCAGTACACAAATCCCACTTGGCTCACCAAATTTTGTTCTTCTAGGTTGAAGCGTTCGACTACAGTAGCAGTTTTTATATTTAGGTTTCTCTCTGTTCTCTCCTATATAGATAGATGAATTTGGAACTCTAAATCCAACATGCATTGTAGTAGCTCTTTGAAACTTGACAAAATAACGGAGGTCTCAGTTTTGTCTCTATGGTTTGTTTCCTCTTCAAGTAGCCCTAGGCTCAGACTGTGGAAGCACTTTCATTGAGATGGGTTGCAAAGCTTCTAAGAAATAACGAGTTTCCAAAATACCAGCAAATATTTTTTCACCCAACCTTGATGATACTTGGTGGTAATGATCAGTACTCAAATCCACTTGGCTCACCAAATTTTGTTCTTCTACGTTGAAGCGTTCGTCTACAGGAGCAGTTTTTATATTTAAGTTTCACTGGGTTCTCTCCTATATAGATAGATTAATTTGGAACTCTAAATCCAACATGGTTTGTAGTAGCTCTTTGAAACTTGACAAAATAAAGGAGTTCTCAGTTTTGTCTCTATGGTTTCTTTCCTCTTCAAGTAGCCCTAGTCACAGACTGTGGAAAAGCACTTTCATTGAGAGGGGTTGCCAAGCTTCTAAGAAATTACGAGATTCCGAAATACCAGCAAATATTTTTTCACCCAATCTTAATGATACATGGTGGTAATGATCAGTACACAAATCCACTTGGCTCACCAAAATTTTGTTCTTCTAGGTTGAAGCGTTCGTCTACAGTAGCGGTTTTTATATTTAGGTTTCCCTCTGTTCTCCCTGTATAGATCGATGAATTTGGAACTCTAAATCCAACATGGTTTGTAGTAGCTCTTTGAAACTTGACAAAATTAAAGGAGTTCTCAGTTTTGTCTCTATGGTTTGTTTCCTCTTCAGTTAGCCCTAGGGACACACTGTGGAAAAGCACTTTCATTGAGAGGGGTTGCGAAGTTTCTAAGAAATAACGATTTTCCGAAATTCCAGCAAATATTTATTCACCCAATCTTGATGATACTTGGTGGTAATGATCAGTACACAAATCCCACTTGGCTCACCAAATTTTTTTCTTCTAGGTTGAAGCGTTCGTCTACAGTAGCAGTTTATATATTTAGGTTTCCCTCTGTTCTCTCCTGTATAGATAGATGAATTTGGAACTCTAAATCCAACATGGTTTGTAGTAGCTCTTTGAAACTTGACAAAATAAAGGAGTTCTCAGTTTTGTCTCTATGGATTGTTTCCTCTTCAATTAGCCCTAGGCACACACTGTGGAAAAGCACTTTCATTGAGAGGGGTTGCCAAGCTTCTAAGAAATAACGAGTTTCCGAAATACCAGCAAATATTTTTTCACCCAATCTT
>NW_027514228.1:0-88059 GCF_048772815.1 Callospermophilus lateralis
TTCCATGATGAACGTGGTAGCTATTCTTACCACTCATTTGGTTACCCTGAAGGGTGGACTTCTAGTTACATAAAGTGGCATAAAGGCTCTTCATCCAGTAAAATGGATGGTATACTTTAGATAAACCTGACCCCAAGGCCAAACGATGGGGCTATGTTGAGTTTGCTGTCTATGCTCGGCCAAACTCAGTCAGACCCACAGGGTGGATGACTATTGGCCGCACCCTGATTACGCAACCTAAGGCAACCATCCAGGTAGTCGAACACATTAAGGACTCAGAATCAAAACTTTGAGATCATATCCATAGCTCATCCAAAGAGGATTCAGAGCCTTCAACCCTCTCAGGTCCCCCTCCCACATGGCTCAATTTGCTACACCAAACTTTTTGATTATTAAACTCCACCCCTCTTTCTGTGCCTACTTCTCAGTGCTTTCTCTGTGCTTCACTTAGTCGTCCACTTCTAGCAGCAGTCCCATTAGCGGCAGGAAATATTCCAGCAAAACCCTACAATTTCTCTAAAAAGGACAACCCCTACATGTGACACGTATCCCACTGTGGGAAAGTTATTCCACCAATACTTTATTTCCTTTCATCTGTTTCCACCTGCCAATAATGAATCCTTTACCCATTTGTTCCTTGAGCTACAGCACCCCATAGAGCCCTGTGTTTATGCAACCTGGACATTTCCTCTGGTGTAATGGTTCTTTAAGTACCTCAACCATCAATGTCTCAGGCGCCTGTTTCTTGGTTACTGTAGTTCCTCAGCTATCTTTGTATACTCCCACCGAATTCTGACAGTTGGCCCTACCTTCCCGCACCCGTAGGGTAGTCTTTCTGCCGGTTCTGGTAGGCCTCATTTTAACAACCTCAGTAACAGTTCTCGGACTCTCTGGTGGAGCTATAGGTCATGCTCTATGGGATCCAATGACCTTCAACAAAAACTGCAGGAAACACTCAATACCATGGCTGAGTCTCTGGGTTCCTTGCAGCGGCAGGTTACTTCATTGGCACAAGTGGCTTTACAGAACCAAAGGGCAATTGATCTTCTCACTGCAGAAAAAGGGGTTACATGCCTATTCCTCAGAGAGGAATTTTGCTATTATATTAATGAATCTGGGCTAATAAAAAAAATGTTGTTAAATTGCAGGAATTATCGACCCAATTGCTCAAACCTACCTCCTCCAATCCCATAACGGGGTTCTTCCAATCCTATCTTGCCATGTACTTACTACATATCTTGGATCCCCTTATTTGGATGCTCCTTTTTTGTGCTCTCTTGCCCTGCATAATGAAGTGCCTTCAAACCCAACTGCATAAAATTCCTAATCAAACTTTCAACCAGCTTTTGCTTAGTCACTACCAGCCTCTGATGACCGATGAATCCCCAACATCTCCAAGAGAACAGTTCACTCAGTGATGAAGCTCACTACCAGGCACGATGGAATGCAACGGGTATTAGACAGCGGGAGACAACGAGCTCGGAGAACCTCTTAATCTGCCATCCTGGATTCATAGTCTTTACCACCTTCTAAGCTTTCTCATGGTTCTTGGCCTCTTCTATGTCAGTCCCCCCACATGGAACTTCTGCCAAAAATTGACATTTGCTTTAATTTTTATCTTCATTCTGTTTTTATTCGCTCTGATCTTCTTCAGGTGCTGGCGACACCATGTCCAGGCAACGCTTCCAGTATTTCCTTGAGTCTCTGTTACAGGACCAGTGGCTGATACCAACAATCTCTTCCATCCAGGACTGGTTCCATGCCATCGACATCTTTGGCTTCAGGGAACATTCATTGACTTCACCCCTATGAAAATAGCTGTCTATAGCCACTGGGTTTTATTTCTGGCTGCCATGATATCCCCATACCTGCCCCCTGAGCATTCCTCCACTTCTCTTTCTAGGCCCCACACCACCCCCACACAGCAGGAAGCAGCCAGATCTGACAAACGACACCCCACTTCCTAAGAAAACAAAAAGGGTGGAATGTTGGGAAAAGAATAAATGGCAGCCATACCCCAGAGAAAAACCCCAACATGGCGCCTAAGGACTTCTTCTTCCTACCTTCTTCATTTCTGCAGTGGCGCAAAAAGTTCCCGCCCTTGTGAACTCTCCCGCCAGCGCCAATTTCTAATCTCGCTTGTGGGGAACCTTAGCCCCAATGAGAACTAATTCCTGGGCTCTGGAGCTGATATTTGAAAGAACTTGTCAATAAACGGGTTGCTGCCATTTATGTAAGCCATACCATCTCCCCCTTAGTTCTATATAAGCACACAGCTTTTAGCAATAAATTTGGAATTCTCCCGGTGAAGTGTCATTGTGTGGGGAATTATTTCACTCATGTTCAGCAACAGGATATCCAAAGGTTCTCCAGTGCCACCTGGTAATGGGAATTTCAGAAATTTGATAGTATTTATTTAACCATTTTTGAAGGATGAAGTTGGAGTCACTGTGCGTTTCAATTAATGCAGGAACCATTATGTGGTGAGGAAGCTCATTTAAATGAAATCTCTGGAGAAATCTCACAGGCAAGGCTTCCCAAAAAGTGGCCAAAAGGTCACATGAAGCCAGGATCATTGAGGTCTACAATATGAGTTCCATTTGTGTTTAGACTCTCAATTATGGCTGCCAAGTCTTTCAAAATAAAATCATGTGATATCCTGGCTGAGATTCTCACTGCACTGTGGAAAGACACCCTGGCCCTCGATCTCAGTTTTCAAGGGCGCATCTCATGCGTGGCCTCCTAAAATCCCAACACATTTCATGGCAATACTTCTTTGAGGTAAATTCCAGAACTCAGTCTCTAAGAGGAATCATGCCAGAATTCAAGCCCAGGTGGATCCAGTTATCTCTTCCAACCGCCAAACAAATGACCACAATTAAAACCAAACACTCCCACATGGCCCTCATCTTCTTCCATATAGACACTTATCATAACCTCTGGCTGGAGT
This sequence comes from Callospermophilus lateralis, assembly GCF_048772815.1. Lineage (NCBI taxonomy): Eukaryota > Metazoa > Chordata > Mammalia > Rodentia > Sciuridae > Callospermophilus > Callospermophilus lateralis. The sequence goes on from NW_027514228.1 coordinate 2,951, forward strand.
TTTTCATGAGGGGTGCAGCCCAAGACAGTGTCAAAAATAAGCTCCCTTGCCCCTCATTTGCCTAAAGTCAAGGTGGCCTGGACACCCATCCGGTGAACCAGGAGTGATCAGATAGGCCAGCTGTTAATACTGCTCTGCATCTCCAATTTGAGGCCTACTGACTGTCAGGTATAGATTCTTTATATGATTTGGAGCCATGAGAAAACCCAAAAACCTATGGGTTAGCCTCTGCAGTGCTGTGCATAACTCATTTGAACCAAAGGATCCGTATTCTCACTTGATGGTGGTCAGGAACCTTACAAATGAATGCGAGAGACTTCATTCACAATAATTGCTCTTTTGGCCATTTTGGTTTTGGATGCACACATGGGATCTCTCTTTACATCCATCAGGTGCTGAGAATCTAAGCCACAACCTCACACAGGGCCAAGAGGCTGATTCAGACACATCCCTTTCCAAAGCAATTAAGCAAAGAGCCACAGGTGATGCCTATTCATTTCCATTTGAAAACTGTTTTCTTCAGGCTTCACAAAGGGGTGGCCTGAGGCAAAGACCTTCCTGACATTCAGGGAAACAGAACAATTGATAAGCAAAAGGCCGAAAGCATGGTTTCTCCACTGAGACTTTCTTGGTCACACTGATATCTGAGTTTTCTGAGATGCTCGCCATTCCCTTCAGCTATCCAGGACATGGCAATGTCACAGAGCTTGGAGGTGGTACATATTTTGGACACAAAACCATGAGACTATTCTGGAGAGTGGTGAGAATTCTGGAAGAAACAGGAACTTAGGAAGGTAGCAGGTGTTGCCCATGGATAAGGCAAGCTGCAGTCCATTCATAAATTGGGCAGGATGAATGCCGGGAATCTTTCTACTATACAGGACATATGAATTGTTGCATTCTATTTTCTAATGTCTACAACCACGGACACAGTGGGATACAGAAAAATAGAAACACTTGCCTTGTCCAACGACTTACTAGAAGAAGACCACTCCAAATCAAACAAACCGTCTTTCCTACCTATTATCAGATCATGAGACAAAACCACAAAATCACACCCACCCCACAAAGACACCTCCTTCCCCCATGTAACTCTGTGACTATCCGGAGTTTCCTCTGAGTGGTGGGCCATACTATGTTCCCCCAAAATGGCCTGTCCTATCTCAGATCTGGTCTCCTTGGCCAACTCTGTGAAGTTGTCAGGAGCCTGCGGTGAACCACTACCTACTTTCTCAGGAAAGGCCCCTATTCAGAGCTCTCCTGGTATTTGGCCATCCTCACATATGTTGGTACCAAGAAAGACTGACACTCTCCTTGGTAAATTCAAACAAGTGAGCCTACTGGGTCTGGGACTGGACTGACTCCGGGTGCCTGGCTTCCTGGATCCCAAGTTAAGAGAGTTCCATCACCAAGGAAGTGAGGTAGATCACTTCTTCAGGAAATGAATGAGGTCATTGCCTTGACAACCACTTTGTCCTAACAGTTGCTTTCAAGAGTCCCATGAGATGGAGGCTGCCCCTACTTCCTGTGACACTTTCACAAGTTAGAATGGTATATAAACCATGGGCACCCGGGAACAGCTCTCCACCTAGGACTGGTTTGGTCCATCTTCTCTACATTAAGAAGAGAGAGGCTGATTCATACACATCCCTTCATGCTGACAAGGTTGTTTGCCATAGAAGATGACTTTTCTCTCTCAGGTCTTTCGTAGCTGCCTACATCTTCTCAAGGGATCATTTCTGCATGGACCTTTGATGTTCTCAACAGGTGGAACATGCCCTACATTCCTGTATTTTAAGAGCAACCCTGTCCCTGCTGTTCTGTAAAGTTCGATTGAGAGAACAGTGTATGGTTTGGGTTAGTAACATGTTCAATTTGGGGTTAGGAATCCTTCTGCATGACGAATAATGGTATTGGGAAACTATGATATTTACAAGAATATATAGGTGAAATATAAGTATAAAAACAGAAATCTAGGGAAGATATGAAGTCCAGAAGGGCATTGGGCCCTTAATTGGTACACTTAGCTTTGAATTATTTTCTGCAAAAATGTCTCAGATAAATCTATATACAATGGCATAGGAGCTTGTACCTTGGATGATTGAATGTCGAATAGAACACCCACTCAAAAAGGGATTGTCGGTATAATTAGAAAGATAGTCAGTAGGTTTACAAAGAAGAGTGAGAATAGGATTTAGACCAAAAGTTCTTAAGCAATAGGGTTTCAGGTAGACAGTGAATGTAAATGTCAGCACAAGTGAAGAGTCAGTCACAATGATGAACAGGGAAAAATATGTAGGAAAATAGATATAAATAGAGACATTACTAAATCAGGCAAAGTATAAAGTGAGTGATAGGATTAGACATTTTCAACAGGTTTGAGGTTGAATATATAATCTTAGGAAGAAACAAAAATGTAGTCACCAATAAGATTGACATTTGAGAGCATTAGGCCACCTGGACATGGAAGGTTTTAGTAATCCATTCTCACTTTCCATTTAGGCTTTGGTACAACCTTAAGGGTGACCTTTGATTTTTTTGTCCAGAATATTACTGTGATAAAATGTATATATAGATCAGGTGACATGAGTATTTCTTCCACCATTTTTTGAGGAATATTTTGAAAACGTATAAATTAGTATTGAGGGTAAAAATAGGTGTACCCTGTGACTATGAATATAGAGATAATGCATGAATAGACCATACAGTTAATAAATAATATAACTGGTTCCACTTTAAATAATGTATTGAATTGATATCTGAAAATACATAAGAAATCATATATTGATATATAATCATTCATAACAACTAGTTATACGTCTAATTGTAATCCTAGGGTTATGGTTTATCATGAAGAGTGTGTGAGTTTTGCTTCAAAAGTGATTATGGAAATCAAAAATAATGTGTTTGGAAAGAAGTCTCATGAAAAGACCAGTTTGAAACATGGCGGAACACGTGTTTTCTGAAGCAGAAAGTGAATGAAAGTGAAATAAATGCCTATAAATTTGTGAACTTGTGGATGAAATATATATCCAATAATGTGCATAAACTGAAGAAATAGTAATGTACTAGTTTTGAATAAAAATGAACTTCAAAATACTTATCATGTCCCATAGGAATCTACTTGCATTGATGTGAAAATGGATCAGTTACTGTAGAAATATTAGGATTTATATGCACCATTCACTGAAGTTAGTTTTCAATACTAGGAAAAAAATACGTATATCAGGTGAATGAATATTTCTGAAAATAATCTTGTGAAAAGTTGATTATAAATCCATATACATAATCATGAATGAATTTAGGGAGTGTATAATAAGACACATATATTAAATATTTTGAAATATCTGGAGAGAATATATATATATATATATATATATATATATATCCACACACAGATTTTAAAAATTAGCAATATATATGCCAATCGAATTACACCGTGAAATATGTATCATCCACAGATCCAAAAATATTCATTTTACTGGATATGGATTTATGTATAACTTTTTTCAACTAGGAAGCTCACCCATAGGTTGAATTTTCAGGTCAAACAGCGTTTAAGAGGAGTGATCTCTTCTCACACTTTGTATCTACCAAGTCATGTAACTCACAAGAATGTACGTGTGATACCAGGTAGGATTCTATATGTGCATATAAAAATACATGTGCTGAATAGAATACAGAGAAAGGGAGACAGGAATTCACATATTTGTTAACTTTAAAAGCACATGGAAAACTATTTCAACAAAAAATTGACTAGATTTATAACTCCTACCCTATATAATGCAAAAGGCAAGTCCAAGTATACAACATGCCTCCTCTGAACTGCTTGTATTTCTATTCTGTTTCCGTTATTTTTCTCCATCATATTAGGATTAGTATTCAGAATCTAGCAGAGCATGTGTTAGTGTCAGGGATTCAGTATTTCAAATGTAAAATAGAAAAATGAATCCAATGTGTATGCAAATATGTGCTAAACAAAATCTTCCCACTCTCATCCAGAACAATTCCTTGATATTTTTTTTGCCCAAAGTAAGACACAATTAGAGGAGAAGAGTAATAAAATCTGTGAATAATATGCTCAGGAGTTTACAACCTTGGAAGTGGTAGAGGAGTTTCCCTAGTATGGGACAGGGTAAACACTCCATAAACATGGAGCTCTGCTGGCCTAAATACTTCTTGAGAAACTGCCTCTGAGTTTGGGCACTTGAAATATATGTTGTTGTCAGGAGCTTTAGCTTCTTTTTAGTGAGACTATCAAAGCTGTGTCTGCATCTATGTGACCTGGAGGACATGGTTTCTTATTTTCCAATGAACATGAGGCAGCAGTGCTGAATTCTCTCTTTGTAAGTAAACTGTGGCCACTGGGGGCTAAGGGTATTCCCATGTGGACTGGGAAGCCATTTGGTCATCCTCCACTTTTCGTGGTGTTTCTTGCTGCTGCACTGGGACTTTGGCATTTGCTTCATGAAATAAAAGAAGTTCAACTGGGACACAGTTCTGGAGGCAATTCTTTCATGTGTGGTTGGTCAGGGTCTGCAGGAGAATGCACCAACCAGGCTTCTATCCCACATAGCTTGGCCCCATGTCCATAGTAACCTGATTCTAAACATTGCCCAGAAACATCTCCATATAACCAGAAGCCTTTACATGGAAGGGTTTGCTGGCTGCACCATGTAAGTCACAAGCCATTTGGGATCCAATGGCAGATCCACATGGCCCCACCACAAATTTTTTATCACACACCTGCCTACCACTGCTCTAGGCCCACTACTCAGCAGGTTCCAACATACTGGCATCTCTGTTCTACACCATTTTCATGAAACCCACTCAATCAAGGCACTGTCTTGCATATTTACGATCAGCAACAGGACATCCAAAGTTTCTCCAGTGCCACCTGGTCATGCGAATTTCAAAAATTTCATGGTATTTATCTAGGCATTTTTAAAGGATGACGTTGCAGGCACTGTGGGTTTCAATTCATTCAGGAACCTTTAAATGGTGAGGAAGCTCATTTCAATGAATGCTCTGTAGAACTCTCACAGGCAAGGCTTCCCAAAGAGTGGCCAAAATGTCACATGAAGCCAGGCCTATTGAGGTCTACAATGTGACGTCCATGGGTGTTGTGACTCTCAACAATGGCTGGCAAGTCTTTCAGAATTAAATCATGTGATATTCTGGCTGAGATACCCAGGGCTCTGTGGAAAGCCACCCTGGGCCTAGATCTCAGTTTCCAAGGGTGATTCTCATGGGTGGACTCCTAAAATCCCAACAAAATTCATGGCAATACTTCTCTGAATTCAGTCTCTAAGGGGAATCACACCAGAGTTCAAGCCCAGGTGGTCCCAGTCATGTCTTCCAACCAGACACAAATGACCAAAATTAAAACCAAAACCCTCCCATATGGCCCTCATCTTCTTCCATATAGACACTAATCACAACCTCTGGCTGAAGGTTTCCATGAGTGGCGGAGTCCAAGAGAGTGTCCAAAATAACTCCCTTGCCCCTCATTGGCGTAAATTCAGGGTGGTCTGGACACCCTTCATGTGAAACAGGAGTGATCAAATATGCTAGACGTTAATACTTCTATGCTTCTCCAATTTGTGGAAAACTGAGTGTCAGGTATATATTTTTATGTGATTTGCAGTCATGAGAAAACACAAGCTCCTCTGCAGGTCTTTGAAGAACCCATTTGACCCAAAGGATCCCTATTCTCACTTGATGGAGTTCAAGAACTTTAAAGAGGAAGGCGACAGACTTCATCCACAAGGACTGCTTTTTGGCCATTTTGGTTTTGGATGCACACATGGGATCTCTCTTTACATCCACCACGTGCTGAGTATCTAAGCCACAACCTCACACAGGGCCAAGAGGCTGATTCAGACACATCCCTTTTCAAAGCAATTAAGCAAAGAGCCACAGGTGATCCATATTCATTTCCATTTGAAAACTGTTTTCTTCAGGCTTCACAAAGGGGTGGCATGAGGCAAAGACCTTCCTGACATTCAGGGCAACAGAACATTAGGTTAGCAAACGGCCCAAAGCAGTGTTTCTCCACTGAGACTTTCCTGGTCACACTGATATCTGAATTTTCTGAGACGCTCGCCATTCCCTTCAGCTATCCAGTACATGGCCATGTCACAGAGCTTGGAGGTGGTACATAACTTGGTCACAAAATCATGAGCCTATTCTGGAGAGTGGCCAGAATTCAGGAAGAAAACAGGAACTTAGGAAGATAGCAGGTGTTACCCATCCATAAGGCAAGCCGCATTCCTTTCATACATTGGGCAGAAAGAATTCTGGTAAGCTTTCTACTAGCCTGGACACATCCTTTGATGCATTCTCTTTTCTAATGTCTACAACCATGGACACAGTGGGATACACAGACATAAAAACACTCGCCTTGTCAAATCACTTGTTAGAAGTCGTCCACTCCAAACCAAACAAACTGCCTTTCCTACCTATTCTCAGAACATGAGACAAAATCACAAACACACACTCACACCCACAAATTCACCTCCTTTCCCAAAGTAGGTCTCTGACTATCGGGTGTGACCTCTGACTGGTGGGCCGTACTATGTTCCCATCAAATGGCCTGTTCTGTCTCAGATCTGGTTTCTTTGGCCAACTCTGTGAAGTTGTCAGGAGACAACGGTGAGCCACTTCCTGCTTACTCAGGAAAGGCCACTCTTCAGAGCTTTCCTGGCATTTGGCCATCCTCACATCAGTAGATACCAAGAAAGACTGACTCTGTCTTTGGTAAATCAAAAGAAGTGAGACCACTGGGACTGGGCCTGGGACTAGATTTGTGTGCCTGGACGCCTGGATCCCACGTTCAGAGAGTTCCATCACCAAGAATGTGAGGTGAGGTCACTTCCTTCAGGAACTGAATGAGGTCAATGCCTTGGCAAGCACGTTGTCCTAACATTTGCTTCCAAAGGTCCCATGAAATGGAGGCTGTCCCTAATTCCTTTGACACTTTCACAAGTTAGAATGGTATATCAAACATTGGTAACCGGGAACAGCTCTCCACAGAGGCCTCGTTTGGTCCTTCTTCTCTACATAAAGAAGAGAGAGGCTGATTCAGACACATCCCTTCATGCTGACCAGGTTGTTTGCAATGAAAGATGACTTTTGCTCTCTCAGTTCCTTCATAGGTGCCTACAACTTCTCTAGGGATCATTTGCGCATAGACCTTTGAGTTTCTCAGCAGTTGGAAGATCCCCTAAATTCCTGTATTTTAAGACCAACTCTGTCCTTGCTCTTCTCTAAAGTTAGATTGAGGGAACAGTGTATGGTTACGGTTAATAACAGGTTTGATTTGGAATAGAAATCATTCTGCTGGATGAATAATGGTATTGGGAACCTGCGATATTTTCAAGAATATATAGGTAAAATATATGAATCTGAAAACAAAAATCTAGGTAAGATTTGAAGCCCAGAAGGGCATTGGGCCCTTGATTGGGTATTAAGCATAGGACCTTGTAACTTGGATGATTGATTTTCAAAGAGAACTTCCAGTCAAAATGGATAGTCAGTAGTATTAGGAAGATAGTCGGTATGTTTATAAAGGAGAGTGAGTATAGGATTTGGACCAAAAGTTCTTTAGCTATAGGGTTTGGGGTATTGAGTGAATGTAAATGTCAGCACATGTGAAGAATTAATCACAATGATGAACTGGGGAAAATATGTAGGAATGCAGATATCAATAGAGACTTTAGGAAATCTGGCAAAGTATAGTTGGTAGTGAAATGTTAATAAAATAGATTCTTGTCACTTCCTGTTTTTCTGTATGCTTAATAAAACACTGTTGAAATCTTGAGAAGTGATTTCTAATCTTTTTCCCAGAATGTGCTGTCCCCAGCTGCCAAACTTCAGAATGTACTCCCTCACCCAGTTGCACGCAAACTGCTCACCCGCCCAGGCCCATCAATAAACTTTCCTCCCTGCCCTCTTCAAGGAAAGTATATAAGCTCTGCTTAAGCTGTTCTCAGGGTTCTCTGCTCTATTCAAATGAGCTCTGAGCCCCAGCATGCTGGACCCCCAATAAACCCTTTGTTTTTGCATGAGAGAGTCTCTTGGTGGTCTCTTCCCCCAATGCTCTTCCGATATTTATATATGGAGGTTCCACCGAAATCCAGCAGTGGTGAACGAGAGACCCCAATGGGCTACTCTCAGGGTAAGTAAGGCACCTCTTTCTGGTTTCAGGTTTCAGGTTAGGGCTTGGCAAAATGGCTGTCGATGAAGTGTGTGAGCTCTCTTTGATGGTGGCTGGCAGACGTGTCACAGAGCCACAAGCCAAGTCCCTGGGGGACGCCACAGAGGACTCGGGAATCGAGGAATAATAGTCTCCTCGACTCAGTGATACTTTGTTTCAGATTCGGTATTGCCAGCCCATCGGGTTTTGCCACCTGCTCAGTCTTGGTCTCAGTGTTGGACGTCCATTGCCTGTCTTTATTGTTTTCTCTTGTCTGTGTCCTGTGTCGTTGCTTTTACTGTTTGTGTATCTTTCATTATGGGACAGATCACTTCAATGCCTCTGTCCCTGACCCTTGATCTATGGACCAAAGTCCGCTTAAGGGCTCAGAATGTTTCTTTTTTAGTAAAACGCTGGACCTGGCAGACTCTGTGTGCCACAGAATGGCCCACCTTTGGATTCGGATGGCCCCTAGAAGGATCTTTCTACTTCCCACTAATTTAAAAAGACAGAGATATTGTCTTACAGCCAGGGCCACATAGCCATACTGATAAACAGGAATATACCTTAACTTGGCAGGACCTCTGCAAATCTCCTCCTCCGTGGGTGAAGCCTTTCCTTGCTGTGTCCCCGTTCCTACTCCTTCCCACACGATCTCTCAACCCCTCTGCTCCTCCTCCTCCTCCACCCTCTGTTCTCCCTGAGTCACAAGATTTGACTCTACTGGACTCTCGTCCCCCTCCTTATCTTCTACCCTTGTCCCACAACCCCCAACACCCTCTAAGTGATTCTCCAGCTGCTGACTCAGCCTCTCCGCAATTGGAGGATGCTAAGCCAGCCCAGGGCCCTCCAGATAACTCCCCTGCGTCACACACAGCCCCTCCTCCCCTGGAGGAAGCTGGAGTTGCTAAAGGAACTCGCCGGTGGCAAATGATTGAAAACCCTGGAACTCCCGTGTTGCTTCCCTCCATCCCTAAGGACCAATGATTGACGATGGCCATAGGGAAAAAATGCAAGCCTACCAGTATTGGCCTTCTCCTCTTCAGACCTATATAAATGGAAAAATAACAATCCCCCTTTTACCGAGGACCCAACCTGGCTCTCAGGTCTGGTGAAGTCATTGATGTTTTCACACCAACCTACTTGAGATGACTGCCAACAACTCCTAGGGACTCTCTTCATGACAGAGGAACAAAAGAGAATCCTCCTGGATGCTAGAAAAAAGTATCCTCGGACCAAATGCGTGACCGACAAAACTTCCCAATATATTCAAAGCCGGCTTTCTCTTGAAACGACCCAACTGGGACCCCAACACCTTTGAAGGTAGGGAGCATCTGTCCACTTATCGCCGGGCTCTAATAGTGGGTATCTTAGTGGCCGCTAGGTGACCAACTAATTTGGCCAAGGTAAGAGAGATTATTTAAGGGCCTGATGAATCTCCCTCTATGTTCTTAGAGATAATTATGTAGGCATATAAGAGACATACTCCTTTCGATCCTCAGGCAGAGGATCAAAAGGCATCTGTCACAATGGCCTTTATTGGGAAAGCTGCCCTGGATATTAAAAGAAAGTTACAATGCTTAGATGGATTACAAGATATGACTTTGAGGGATTTATTCAGAGAACCCGAGAAGGTATACTTTAAGAGAGAAACTGAGGAAGAGAAGGGAGCTTAGTGAGGATAAAAGAAACAAAAGACAGACTAAGGCATTGACTAAGGTCCTGGTCACAACAACAAATAGGCCAGAAATTAAGAAACAGAGAGACAGGAAGGGATACCTGGGCACACACTAGAGGCCACCCCTGGCCTCAGATCAATGTGCCTACTCTAAAGAAAAAGGACACTGGGCCAAAGAGTGCCCTAGAAAGAGACAGCCATGCCAGCCAGATATTCTGACTCTGGAGGAATACTAAGAAAGTCCGGGCTCAGATCCTCTCCCTGACCTCAAGGTAACTTTTGAAGTGGAGGGGAACACAATAAACTTTGAAGTAGATGCAGGGTGAATATACTCAGCCCGTAAGGCCCATTGGGCCCTCTACCGAATAAAAGGTCTCTAATTCAAGAGTCTAACAGAAGTAAATATCGGGCTTGACAACTACGAGGACCATGGACCAGGGAAATGGAAAAATCCATCACTCCTTCCTAGTAATCACAGAATGCCTGGCCCCATTGATTGGCAGAGTTCTGCTCACCAAGCTCTGGGCCAAAATAACTTTTAACCCTGAAGGCCCTCAAGTGGAATTTTTTAATTCTTCAGTAACTACTCCTATAATCATGGCTCTAACTATGTCAGTAGCAAATGTTCATCAACTCACTCACCTTTGTTCAAAGAAACTGCATTCATTCGTGAAGGATCAAGAACACAGTTTTCCACTAACCTACTCACAGCAAAAGGAAATAACTGAATGGGTAACAAAAGCCTGTCAGGTCCATTAATTGGTTAAAGCTTACACTTCCAAGCTTCCTGCAGGAAAGCACCTATGAGGAACCAGACGAGGACAATTCTGGGAAGTGGACTTTACTGAAATTAAGCCAGTAAGGTATGGACTTAAATAACTCCTAGTCTTTGAACATACATTTTCAGGATGTATTGAAGCCTTCCCCACACACAAAAAAAAAAAGAAATAAAAAAGAAGAAAAAAGAAACATTGCAAATGGTTGTAAAGAAGATCCTGGAAGATATTTATTCTCCCCTTGACGACCAGTAGTCTTAACCCTAATCAGCCCCTTAAGCTGCGATGGCTGATCACAAATCCTACTGGACACGAAGTATGGCCTATCTCGAATACAGCCCCCTTACGAACCTGGTGGCCATCTCTCCACCCAGTCATTTGTCAGCTGGCTATATGTCTTTCCTATTGGGATATCCCTGATTAACAGGATCCCACTAAAATTCCATTAAATCCCTTCCGTACCATAGATAATGGAAACAAACATTATAGATGTAGGGACACGTGAGCCAGATGCAGGTTGGCTAGCCTAGATTACTATGTTTGCCCGGCAGACTATCAAAGCCACAAACAGTCACGGCTGTGGGGGGGGGAGAGCAGACTTCTATTGTAAGTCATGGGGATGTGAGCATACAGGGACTGTCAGATGGAAACCAAACTCCTCATCAAATTCTGTACACAGCATTGGCCATATTACGAATTAGATAACCAAAACCGATGGCCCCCAGAGGGGTCTCTAGATCCTCAAATTCTGTGTGACCTTTTTAACTTCTGCAAGTGCTCAAAAGGGTGAATGGAGATTCCGCTATGTGGAGGCCTTCTCTCTCCTTTGCTCACATCCTGAACTATGCTTCTCCAATAGATGCTCACCCTCAGCCTTGTGCTCCAGACTCTCTGCTGTCACACCCACCTCAGCAACTTGATTTCTCCCCTCCAATATCTAGATCAAAAACCCAAATCTCGACTGGTTCTCAGACCATTGCTCCCTTGCTGAGGTTGCAGGTACTGAGGTACCACTCCATTCACTCACTCCTCTCCTCTCCTGTCAGTGCCCGCACCAGGTCCCACCCAGTCCTCTTACCACCTAATGCAAAGCTCAAACCCACTGAGAAGAATCCTCAGACCCTAATACAAGATGTAATGAAAATGGCCTTTAATGTTGCTTTGTCATCACTAAAAACAGGTTACTAAGAATTTAAAGTCCCTCACAGGCTTTTTGGAATCTCACTCCCGTCTCCCCCTCTGTTCTATCTGTTCTACTGCTCAAGTTTTTGTTGCTATTAAGATCCCAAAGCCCTCTCCCAATATTCTTTTACATCTCTCCTTCCTCATTCTCAGATCCACAGAGCTGCTCTTATCCCTGCCTTCCAAATTGTCCCCCTCTGTACCAGGCCCACAGAAAAGTCTTAACTGACCTTCTCCAGAAGTCTTCACCATGGCTGATTTAGGACTTTCAGCAAAAGAATCCCGATAAAAGAGTTCACTGTAGATAAACTTCCTATTTTTGTGTTGCCCTGGTCTCCTTGGCAACTGGCTAAAAAATTCAGCACTCCTGATCTAGACACACCCTTACTAGTTTTTCACAAAATATTTCAAAAAAAGGCCTCTGGCCTTGAGCTGGGGCTTCACAGAGATGGCTACATTTCTAAGATAAAGAAGTTACAAACTGGGCTGTATGGAAACAGCTGGAAGGGGGAAAAAAAGAAAGGGAAGACACCCCCACCCAGGTGTCCTTGAAAAGTTAACTTGCCCAAACTGAGGAAAAAACAGAAACAAAAACTGCTTTTTGTGAACTTCTGCAGACTGTGAACTTCTGAGCCCCTTCCCTTACGTGTTGGGTACAAAATTCTGAAACTACGTAACTTGGGTTTCAGGGGATTAATTGATTACAACAGAAGCAATGCCCTCTGAATCTGGTTGAAACCAAAAAAGACTGTTTCCGTGTCTTTGGTGCTATCTTAGGTGCCTTGCCTTGTCCGTCCCTACAACAGTATAATTCTATATACTTAAACATTGTTTATGTTTTCATGAAATGGTCAACAGATGTGATTAATTGTGAAATGGTGCAGATGTTTCCCAGAGTGCTCTATCATGACGCAGGTTCATCTGAAAATCAAAGAGGGGGACATACAACCCGGTTCCGCTGGGAACATATGTCCCTCACCTTAGCCATTCTATTACGAATAGGAGTTGCTGCAGGGTTGGGCACAAGAACCACTGCTCTGGTCCATGGGACACAACAAGTGACCCAATTAGAAGCAGCAATAGATCAAAACTTAAAGATTTTAGAAACCTCCATCACAGCTTTGCAGGAATCTTTAACCTCTCTCTCTGAAGTTGTTTTACAGAACAGTCGAGGGTTGGACCTCCTTTTCATGACAGAGGGGGGCCTTTGTGCTTCATTGAGGGAAGAATGTTGTTTTTATGTCGACAATACTGGAGTTGTAAAAAAATCTATGAGTAAATTAAAAAGATGCCTTGAAGAGCAACAACGAGAGAGAGAGAGGCACAGAAAGGGTAGTTTGAGTCTTTTTTTACACAGTCCCCCTGGTTAATTACGTTTTTATCAACCCTGGCCGGTCCAATAATAATCCTCATATTATTACTAACTATAAAACCCTGTTTCCTCAACCATGTAATTTCTTTTCTCCAAGCTCAAATTGGACAAATTAAAATTATGGTAATACCCCACTAGCAGACATAGAATGTGACACCCCACAAAGATCACTTTTATGATTAAAAGTAGCCAGAAAAAGAAGTGGGGAATGAAAGGTTAATAAAATATGTACTTGTCACTTCCTGTTTTTCTGTACACTTAACAAAACACTGTTGAAATCTTGAGAACTCTTTGCTAATCTTGTTGCCAGAATGTGCTGTCCCCAATTGCCAAACTGCAGAATCTACTCCCTCACCCGGTTGAATAGAAACCTGAACTGTACTTGGATCATTGAATGTAGAAGAGAACATCCATTCAAAAAGTTATAGTCAGTTGGATTAGAAAGATAGTCGGTAAGTTTAGGAAGAAAAGTGAGTATAGGATTTGGAACAAAAGTTCTTTAGCAATAGGGTTTTGGTTAGAGAGTCAATGTAAACGTCAACACAAGTGAAGAGTCAGTCACAATGATGCACAGGGCAAAATATGTAGGAAAGCAGATATCAATAGAGACATTAGGAAATCAGGAAAAGAATAAAGTGAGTGATGGGATTAGATATTTTCAACAGGGTTGAGGATGAATATATGAGCTTAGGATAAAACAAATATGAAGTCAACAATAGGATTGACATTTGATAGCATTAGCGTAGCCCAAGACAGTGTCCAAAATAAGCTCTGTTGCCCCTCATTTGCCTAAATTCCCAGTGGCCTGTACACCCTTCCTGTGTACCAGGAGTGATCAAATAGGCCTGCCCTTAATACTGCTCTGCTTCTCCAATTTGAGTCCTACTGAGTGTCGGGTACAGATTCTTTATGTGAATTGGAAAGATGAGAAAACTCAAGCACCTATTGGATAGCCTCTGAATAGATTTGAAGAACTCATTTGACCCAAAAGATCCCTATTCTCACTTGATGGAATTCAGGAACCTTACAGAGGAAGGCAAAATACTTCATCAACAATGACTGCTCTTTATGCCATTTTGGATTTTATGCACCCATGGGATCTTTCTTTAGATCCATCAGGTACTGAGAATCTAAGTCAAAGAATCACACTGGGCCAAGAGGCTGATTCACACACATCTCTTTCCAAATCAATTAAGGAAAGAGCCAAAGGTAAAGCATATTCATTTCCATTTGAAAAATCTTTCCTTCAGGATTCACAAAGGGTTGGCCTGAGACAAAGACCTTCCTGACTCTCAGGGCAACAGAACAATAGGTAAGCAAATGGCCCAAAGCAGGGATTCTCCACTGAGACTTTACTGGTCACACTGATATCTGAGTTTTCTGAGATGCTCGCCATTCCATTCAGCTATCCAGTACATGGCCATGTCACAGAGCTTGGAGGTAGTACACATCTTGGACACAAAACCATGAGCCTATTCTGGAGATTGGCCATAATTCAGGAAGAAAACAGCAACTTAGGAAGGTAGCAGGTATCGCCCATCAATAAGGCAAGCCGCATTCAATTCATAAATTGTGCTGGATGAATGCTGGGAAGCTTTCTATGAGACAGGACACATCCATTGATGCATTCTCTTTTCTAATGTCTACAAGTACGGACACAGTGGGATACACAGACATAGAAACACTTGCATTGTCAAACGACTTACTAGAAACAGTTCACTCCAAACCAAACAAACCGCCTTTTCTAACTATTCTCAGAACATGAGACAAAACCACAAACCCACACCCGCAATGGCACCTCCTTCCCCCAAATAGGTCTGTGACTCTCCGGAGTGTGCTCTGACTGATGGGCCATACTATGATGCTCCGAAATGGCCTGACCTGTCTCAGATCTGGTCTTCTTGGCCAACAATGTGAAGTTGTTAGAAGCCAGGAGTGAGCCACTATCTGCTTTCTCAGGAAGAGCCCCTCTTCCGAGCTTTCCTGGCATTTGGCCATCCTCACATCAGTAGGTATCAAGAAAGACTGACTCTGTCCTTTGTAAATCCAAAAAAGTGAGACCACTGGGACTAGAACTGAGACTGGCTCTGGGTGCCTGGCTTTCTGTATCCCAAGTTCAGAGAGTTCCATCACCATGGAAGTGAGATGAGATCACGTCCTTCAGGAACTGAATGAGATCACTGCCTTGGCAACCACTTTGTCATAACAATTGCTTCCAACGGTCCCATAAGATGAGGGCTGCCCCTACTTCCTGTGACACTTTCACAAGTTAGAATGGTATATCACCCGTAGGCAAAAGGGAACAGCTCTCCACACAGGCCGGGTTTGGTCCATCTTCTCTACATTAAGAAGAGATAGGCTCATTCTGACTCAACCCTTAATCCTGACCAGGTTGTTTGCCATGGAAGATGATTTTTGCTCTCTCAGGTCTTACATAGCTGCCTACATATTCTCCAGAGATCATTTCTGCATGGAGCTTTGAGGTTCTCAACAGATGGAAGATCCACTGCATTCCTGTATTGTAAGACCAACACTGTCCCTGCTCTTCTGTAAACATAGATGTGAATTGGAGTCATGAGAAAACCCACGAACCTATGGGATAGCCTCTGCAGAACTTTAAAGAATTCACTTGACCCAAATGATCCCTATTCTCACTTAATGGAGGTCAGGAACCTTACAGAGGAAGGCGAGAGACTTCATCCACCATGACAGTTCTTTTGTCCATTTTGGTTTTGGATGCACACATGGGATTTTTCTTTAGACCCATCATGTGCTGTGAATCTAAGCCACAGCCTCACATAGGGCCAAGAGGCTGATTCAGACACATCCATTTCCAAAGCAATTAACCGAAGAGGCACAGGTAATGACCATTCAATTCCATTTGAAAACTATTTTCTTCAGGCTTCACAAAGTGTGGCCTGAGGCAAAGACCTTCCTGATATTCAGGGCAACAGAATAGGTAAGCAAAAGGCCCAAAGCAGGGTTTCTCCACTGAGACTTTCTTAGGCATACTAATATCTGAGTTTTCTGAGATACTCACCATTCCCATCAGCTATCCAGTACATGGCCATGTCACAGAGATTGAGGTGGTACATATCTTGGACACAAAATCATGAGCGTATTCTGGAGAGTGTCCAGAATTCAGGAAGAAAACAGGAATTTAGAAAGATAGCAGGAGTTGCCCATCCATACGGCAACCTGCAGTCCATTCATAAATTGCACAGGATGAATGCTTTGAAGCTTTCTCGTAGACAGGACAAATCCATTGATGCATTCTCATTTCTACTGTCTATAATCACGGACACAGTATGATATATAGACACAGAAACACTCACGTTGTCAAAGGACTTACTAGAAACAGTCCACTCCAAAACAAACAAACCAGCTTTCCTAACTATTCTCAGAACATGAGACAAAACCACAAACTCACACTCACACCCAAAAAGGCACCTCTTTCCCCCAAGTAGGTCTGTGTCTATCCGGAGTGTCCTCTGACTTGTGGGCCATACTATGTTCCCCAAAAATGGCGTGTCCTGTCTCCGATCTGGTCTCTTTAGCAAACTCTGTGAAGTTGTCAGGAGCCCGTGGTGAGAAACTATCTGCTTTCTCTGGAAAGGCCAGTCTTCATAGTTTCCAGGCATTTGGCTGTCCTCACATCTGTAGGTACCAAGAAAGAGTGACTCTGTCTTGTTAAATCCAAACAAGTGAGCCCACTGGGACATGGAGTGGGTTTGACTCTGTGTGCCTGGTTTCCTGGATCCCAAGATCACAGACTTTCATCACCAATAATGTAAGGTGAGGTCACTTCCTTCAAGAACTGAATGAAGTCACTGCCTTGGAAACCACTTTGTTTTAACAGTTTCTTCCAAGGTTCCCAAAAGATGGAGTCTGCCTCTACTTGCTGTGACTCATTCATAAGTTAGAATGGTATATCAACCATAGGCACCGGGGAACAGCTCTCCACACAGGCATGGTTTGGTCCATCTTCTCTACATTAGGAAGAGAGAGGCTAATTCAGACACATCCCTTCAACCTGACCAGGTTGTTTGCCATGGAAGATGACTTTTGCTCTCTCAGATCCTTCATACCTGCCTACACCTACTCAAGGGATTATTTCTGCAGGGACTTTTGAGGTTCTCAGCTGGTGGATGATACCCTACCTTCCTGGATTTTAAGACCAACTCTGTCCCTGCTCTTCTGTAAAGTGAGATTGAGGGACAAGTGTATGGTTAGTGTTAATACCATGTTCGATTTGGGTTAGGAGTCATTCTGCTGGATGAATTACGGTATTGGGAACCTGTGATATTTATAAGAATATAAATGTGAAATATATGTATGAGATCAGAGATCTGGGAAATATTTGAAGCCCAGAAAGGCATTGGGCCCTTGATTGGTATACTTAGATTGAATTATGTTCTGCACCGAGGTCTCAGATAAATCGATATACAATGGCATAGGACCCTATACCTCGGATGATTGAAAGTAGAAGAGAACATCCAGTCAAAAAGGGATAGTCTGTAGGATTAGGAAGATAGTCAGTAGGTTTAGGAAGAAGAGTGAGTCTCGGAGTTGGACCAAAAGTTCTTTAGCAATTGGTTTTCAGTTAGAGGGTGAATGTAAATGTCAGCACATGTGAAGAGACAGTCACAATGATGAACTGGGAAAAATATGTAGGAAAGCAGATATCAATAGGGGCATTAGGAAATCAGGAAAAGTATAAAGTGAGTGATAGGATTAGATATTTTCAACAGGCTTGAGGTTAAATATATAATCTTAGGAAGAAACAAATATGTAGTAACCAATAGGATTGACATTTGAGAGCAGTAGGCACCCTGGACATAGATGCTTTTAGTAATCCATGGTCACTTTCCATTTAGGCTTTGGTACAATCATATGTGTGACCTTTGCATTTTGTGTCCAGAATACTACTGTGGTAAAATGTATATGTAGATCAGGTGACATAAGTATTTCTTCCACCATAAAGGGGAGTAATATTCTGGAAACTTATAAATTAGTACTGGGGATACAAATAGGTGTACCTTGTGTTGATGATTATTGAGATGATGCATGAATAGACCATATTGTGAATAAAGTATGTAACTGGATGCAACATTAAATAATGGATTGAGTTTGCATCTGAAAATATATTGGAAATCTTATATTGATATATATACCATCATTCCAACGAGTTATATATGCAATGGTATTATTAGGGTTACGGTTTGTCGTGAAGAGTGAGTTTTGCTTCAAAAATGATTATGGAATCGAAAATAATGTGTTTAGAAAGAAGTCTAGTGAAAAGACCAGTAAAGAAACATGGAGGAATACATGTGTTCTGAAGTAGTAAGTAATTGAAAGTGAACCAAATGCCAAAAAAATTTGTGAAGTTCTGGATGAAAAAATACATCCTATGATGTCCATAAACTGAAGAAATAGTAATGTACCAGTGTTGAGTAAAAATGAACTTCAAATTACACATCATGTCCCATAGCAATCTACTTGCATTGATGTTAAACTGGTTCAGTTACTGTAGAAATATTAGGATTTTTAAGCACCATCCACTGAACTAAGTTTTCAGTAGTAGGAAACCAAAATATATTTCAGGTTTATGAATATTACTGAGAATAATCTTGTGAAAATTTGAATTTAAATGAACATAAATGAATATGAATGAATTTAGGGAGTGTATAATAAGACACATATTTTTCATATTTTTTTAAAATCCATAGAATATACACACACACACACGCACACACACACACACATACATGCACACACACACATTAATATTTAGCAATATATATGCCAATCGATATTCATCATGAAATATAATTCATTCACAAATCCAAAAATATTCATTTTACTGAACATGGATTTATGTATAGTGTTTTTCACTAGGAAGCTCACCCATAGGTGGAATTTTCAGTTCCATCATTATTTAGGGAGAGTCATCTCTTCTCACAATTTTTATATTCCAAAGTCAGTGATCTTACAAGAATGTACGTGTGATACCAGGTAGGATATTGTATATGCATAAAAAAATTACATGTGCTGAATAGGATACAGAGAAAGGGAGACAGGAATTTACTTATGTGATAACTTTAAAAAATCATGGAGAAATATTAAAATGAAAAGTTTACTAAATTTAAAACACATACTCTTGATAAAGAGGAAGACAAATACAAATATACACCATGCTTCCTATAAAAGGACTGTACTTCTATTCAGTTAGGTTTTTTTTTCTCCATGATATTAGGATTAGTAGTCAGAGTCTAGTAGTGTATGGGTTAGTGTCAGGGATTCAGTATTTCAAATGGAAAATAGAAAAATGAATCTAATGTGTATGCAAACATGTGATACACAAAAATCTTCCCTCTCTTATCCAGAACAATACCTTGACATAACCATCGCTAAAAGTAAGACACAATTAGAGGAGAGGAGTTAGAAAACCTGTGAATACATATGTGGAATGAAAAATGCTCAGGAGTTCACAACACTGGAGGTGGTAAAACAGTTTACAAAAGTATGGGAGATGGTAAACACTTCAGAAACATGGAGCTGTGCTGACCTAAAGACTTATTGAGAAACTTCCTCTGAGGTTAGGCACAAGAAATATATGTATGGCAATATTTAAATCAATGGTTCTGCAACTGATGTGATTCTGCAATCTGGGTCTGCATCTATGTGACCTGGAGGACATGGTTCTTTATTTTGTAATGAACATGAGGCAGCAGGTCTGAAAACTCCCTTTGTAGGTAAACTGTTGCTACTGGGAGCTAAGTGTCTTCCCGTGTGGTCTGTGAAGCCATTTGGTCATCCTCCACTTTTCAGGGTGTTTCTTACTGCTGCACTGGGAATTTGGTATTTGCTTCATGAAATACAATATGTTCAACTGGGACACAATGCTGGAGGGAGTTCTGTCATGTGTGGTTGGTCAGGGTCGGCAAGAGAATGTACGAACCAGGCTTCTATCCCACATAGCTTTCCCCTTGACTATAGCAACCTGATTCTGAACATTGCCCTGAAACCTCTACATATAACAAGATGCCTTTACATATAAAGGTCTGCTGCCTGCACCATGTCAGTCGCAAGATTTGGAAGCCAATGGAAGATCCAGGTGGTCCTACCAAAAATATTTATTTACACACCTATAGTCCACTGCTCTACGCCCACTACCCAGCAGGCTCCAACTTACTGGCATCTCTGTTCTACACCATTTTCACGAAACTCAGTCAATCAAGGCACTGTTTGTTATACTCATGATCAGCAACAGGATATCTAAAGGTTATCCAGTGCCACCTGGTCATGGGGATTTCAAAAATTTCATGGTATTAATCTAGTCATTTTTCAAGGATGAAGTTGGAGGCACTGTGTGTTTCATTTAATTCAGGAACCATTAAATGGTGAGGAAGCTCATTTCAATGAAAGCTCTGGAGAACACTCACAGGCAAGCCTTCCCAAAGAGTGGCCAAAAGGACACATGAATCCAGGCCCATTGAGGTATACAATGTGAGTTCCATGTGTATTTGGACTCTCAATTATGGCTACCAAGTCTTTAAGAATTAAAACATGTGATATCCTGGCTCAGAATCCCTGAGCTCTGTGGAAAGCCATCCTGGGCCTAGATCTCAGTTTCCAAAAGCGATTCTCATGCGTGGTCTCCAAAAATCCCAACACTATTCATGGCAATACTTCTCTGAGGTCAGTTCCAGAACTCCGTCTCTAAGGGGAATCACACCAGAGTTCAAGCCCTGGTGGACCCAGTCATCTCTTCCAACTACCACACAAATTACCACAATTAAAACAAGAACCCTCCCATATGGCCCTCATCTTCTTTCATATAGACACTCATCATAATCTGGCTGGAGGTTTCCATGAGGGGTGCAGACCAAGACAGTGTCCCAAATAAGCTCCTTTGCCCCTCATTTGCCTAAAGTCAAGGTGGCCTGGACACCCATCCGGTGAACCAAAAGTGATCAAATAGGCCTGCCGTTAATACCGCTCCAATTTGAGGACTACTGTCTGTGGGGTTTAGATTCTTTATGTGAATTTTAGTCATGAGAAAACCCAAGCACAATGGACTAGCCTCTGCAGGTTTTGTAGAACTCTTTTGACCCAAAGGATCCCATTCTCACTTGATGGAAGTCAGGAACCTTACAGAGGAAGTCGAGAGACTTCCTCCCAATAATTGCTCTTTTGGCGAATTTTCTTTTGGATGCACACATGGTAACTTTCTTTAGATCCATCAGGTGCTGAGAATCTAAGCCACAGCCACACACAGGGCCAAGGGCATGATTCAGACACATCCCTTTCCAAAGCAATTAAGGAAAGTGCCACAGGTATGCCCATTCATTTCTATTTGAAAACTGTTTTCTTCAGGCTTCACAAAGGGGTGGCCTAAGGCAAAGAACTTCCTGACATTCAGGGCAACAGAACAATAGGTAAGCAAAAGGCCGAAAGCAGGGTTTCTCCTCTGAGACTTTCCTGGTCACACTGATATCTGAGTTTTCTGAGATGCTCGCCATCCCCTACAGCTATCCAGTACATGGCCATGTCACAGAGCTTGTAGGTGGTACATACCTTGGACAAAAAAACCATGGGCCTATTCTTGAGATTGGCCGGAATTCAGGACGAAAATAGAAACTTAGGAAGGTAGCAGGTGTTTCTCATCGATAAGGCAAGCTACAGTCCATTCATAAATGGGGCAATATGAATGCTGAGAAGATTTCTACTAGACACGACACATCCATTGATGGATTCTCTTTTCTAATGTCTACAACCACGGAAACAGTGGAATACACAGACATAGAAACACTCGCCCTGTGAAAAGACTTACTAGAAACAGTCCACTTCAAATGAAACAAACCGACTGTCCTACCTATTCTCAGAAAAAGAGACAAAACCACAAACCCACAACCACACCCACAAAGGCACCTCCTTCCCCTAAGTAGGTTTGTGACTATCCAGAGTGTCCTCTGACTTGTGGGCCATAATATGTTCCCCCAAAATGGCCTTTCCTGTCTCAGATCTTGTCTCCTTGGCCAACTCTGTGAACTTCTTAGGAGCCAACGGTGAGCTACTACCTGCTTTCTCATGAAAAGCCCTGCATCCGAGCTTTCCTGGCATTTGGCCTTCCTCACATCTGTAGGTACCAAAAAATACTGACCCTGTCCTTGCTAAATCCAAACAAGTGAGACAACTGGGACTGGGACTGGGACTGGCTCTGTGTGCCTGGCTTCCTGGATCCCACGTTCAGAGAGTTCCATCACCAAGAAAGTGAGGTGAGGTCACTTCCTTCCTGAACTGAATGAGGGCACTGTCTTGGCAGCCACTTTGTCCTAACTGTTGCTTCCAAGGGTCCCAAGAGATTGAGGCTGTCCCTACTTCCTGTGACATTTTCACAAGTTAGAATGGTATATCAACCAAAGGCACCCAGGAATAGATCTCCACACAGGCCTGGTTTGGTCCATGATCTCTACATTAAAAAAAAATCTGATTCAGACACAACCTTTTATCCTGACCGGGTTGTTTGCCATGGAAGATGACTTTTGGTCTCTCAGGTCCTTTATTGCTTCCTACATCTTCTCCAGGGATCATTTCTGCATGGACCTTTGAGGTTCTCAGCAGGTGGAAGTTTTTCTACATTTCTGTATTGTAATATCAACTCCTGCCCTGCTCTTCTGTAAAGTTAGATTGAGGGAACAGTGTCCGGTTATGGTTAAAAACATGCTCGATTTGGGTTAGAAATCATTTTGCTGGATGAATGATCGTATTGGGAACTTGCTATGTGTAGAAGAATATATAGGTGAAATATATGTGGTGGCTGAGAGACATGTCACAGAGACAAAGGGCACCTCTCTGGAGGACCCCGCAGAGAACTCGGGAAATCAAGGAACAATAGTCTTCTTGACTCAGTGATATTTTCTTTTAGATTCGTTATTGCCATACCATTGGGTTTTGCCGGCTACTCATTCCTGGTCTCAGTGTTGGACGTTCATTGCCTGTCTTTATGGTCTTGTCTTATCTGTGTCGTGTGTCCTTGCTTTTACTGTTTGTGGAACTTTCATTATGGAACAGAGCACGTCAATGCCTCTGTCCCTGACCCTTGATCACTGGACCAAAGTCCGCTTAAGGGCTCAGAATCTTTCTTTTTTTAGTAAAACGCTGGACCTGGCAGAATCTCTGTGCCTCAGAATGGCCCATCTTTGGAGTCGTATGGCCCCTAGAAGGATCTTTCTACTTCCCACTAATTTAAAAAGTCAGAGGTATTGTCTTTCAGCCAGCGCCACATAGCCATCCGGATCAACAGCCATATATCTTAACTTGGCAGGACCTCTGCAAATCTCCTCCTCCATGGGTGAAGCCTTTCCTTGCCCCTACCTCTGCTCCTACTCCTTCCCCCATGATCTCTCAAACCCTCTCAACCTCCTCCTCCTCCACCCTCTGTTCTCCCTGAGTCACAGATTTGACTCTACTGGACTCTTCTCCCCCTCCTTATCCCCTGCCCTCGTCCCCTAACACACAACACACTCTAAGTGATTCCGCTGCTGCTGACTAAGCCTCTCTACCATTGGAGGAAGCTAAGCCGGTAATAGGATCTGACAATGGACCGATGTTCATGACCCAGGTAAGTCAGGGGTTAGCCAGGAACCTGGGGATTAATTGGAAGTTAAATTGTGCCTATAGACCACAGAGTTCAAGACAAGTAGAAAGAATGAATAGAACCATTAAAGAGACCTTAACAAAATGAAGCTTAGAGACCAGCATAAGATTGGACTATGCTCCTGCCTTATGCAATGTTTCATGCAAGAAAAAATCCCTTTGTTTCTTTGAGTAACCTTACCACATGTGAAATTCTTTATGGTGGCCCTCCTCCAGTAGGGGACCTAAGCCCAACTGTAAGACCTAAAGATCCTTTCCACACCCCCTTGCTTGACAGACTTAAAGATCTTGAAAGAACTCAGTAATACCTGTGAAAACAGCTGGCCACTGCCTACCCAACTGGGAACCAGGGGATTCCACATCCATATCAAGTAAGAGATTTCATCTATGTAAGATGATATCAGGTGTCATCCCTGGTACCCCGCTGAAAAGGACCATACCAGGTGCTATTATAACACCTACAGTGGTAAACGTAAACAGAATCACTTCCTGGATCCATACCTCTCATCTCAAGCCTGCTGCCTGTACAGAATCTTTCTGGAAACTGAAAAAGACTGGTAACAGTTTCAAATTGTGTATTGGCAATGTGAATAAGGTTATATACTCTCCCCTTGGCTACAAGTAGTCCTAACCCTCATCAGCCCATTAAGCAGTGATGGCTGATCACAAATCCTACTGGAAAAGAAGTATGGTCTATCTCGCATGCAGCCCCCTTAGGGACCTGGTGGCCATCTCTCCACCCAGACATTTGTTAGCTGGCTATAGGTATTTCCTATTGTGATATCCCTGATGAAGAGGATCCCACTAAAATACCATTAAATCCCTTCTGTACCATAGATAATGGAAACAAACATTATGGATGTAGGGACACGCGAGCCAGATGCAGATTGGCTAGTCTAGATTACTAAGTTTGCCTGGCAGACTATCAAAGCCACAAAGAGTAATGGCTGTGTGGGGGAAAAGCCGACTTTTTCTGTATGTCATGGAAATGTGTGCATACAGGGGCTGCCTGATGAAACCCCAATTCTTCATCAAATTCAGTACACAGCATTGGCCACATTACCAATTAGACAACCAAAAACTATGGCACCCAGATGGGTCTCTAGATCCTCAAATTTTGCGTGACCTTTTTAACTTCTGCAAGTGCTCAAAAGAGTGAAAGGAAATTCCCCTATGTGGAAGCCTTTTCCCTCCCTCACTCACATCCTGAACTATGCTTCTCCAATAGATCATTATCCTCAGCCTTCTGCTCCAGACCCTCTGATGTCACTCCCATCTCAGCAACTTGATTTCTCCCCTCCAATAACTAGATCAGAAACCCAAAGCTCCACCAGTTCTCAGACCATCGGCCCCTTGCTGAGGTAGCAGGTACATAGGTACCGCTACACCGACTCATTCCTCTCATCTCCTGTCAGTGCCCTCACCGGGTCCCACCAGGTCCTCTTACCAGCTAACCCAATGCTCAAACGAGCTGAGGAGAGCCCTGAGACCCTTATCCAAGATGTAATATAATTGGCCTTTAAAGTTGCTTTGTCATCACTGAAAACAGGTTACTAAAATTTAAAGTCCCTCACAGGATTTTGGGATCCTCACTCCCGTCTTTCACTCTGCTCTACCTGATCTACTGCTCAAGTTTGCTGCTAGGAAATTCCCAATACCCTTTCGCATTATTCTTTTGCATCTCTCTTTTCACTCATTCTCAGATCCTCGGAGGTGCTCTCAGCCCCACCTTCCCCGTCTTTCCCCCTCTGTACCAGGCCCACAGAAAAGTCTTAAATGACCTTCTTCAGAAGTCTTCACCATGGCTGAGTTTTGAAGTTTCAGCAAAACAGTCCCAATAAAGACTTTAATGTAGATAAACTTTCTCTTTCGTATTGCCCTGTTCTACTTGGCCACTGGCTAAAAATCTCAGTACTTCTAAGCTAGACAACCCCTAACTAGTTTTTCACAAAATATGTAACAAGTCCTCTGGCCTTCAGCTGGGGCTTCACAGAGATGGCTACATTTCTAAGATAAAGAAATTACCAACCGGGCTCCATGGTAACAGCTGGCAGGGGGAAAATAAGAAATGGAAGAAAAAGCTCTCCTCCTCCCAGGTGTCCTTGAAAAGTTAACTTGCCCAGAACAGAAGGAAAAACAGAAACAAATACTGCTTTTTTAAACTTCTGAAGACTGTGAACTTCTGAGCCCCATCCCTTATATGTTGGGTACAAAATTCTGAAACTACCTAAACTTGAGTTTCAGGGGATTAATTGATTACAATAGAAGCAATGCCCTCTGAATCCGGTTTCAACCAAATAGGACTGTTTCCCTCTCTTGAGTGCTATCTTAGGTGCCTTGCTTTGTCAGTGCCTACAACAGCATAATTCTATATACTTAAACATCGTTTATGTTTTCGTGAAATGATCAAGATATGTGATAAATTGTGTAATGGTGCAGATGTTTCCCAGAGTGCTCTATCATGATGCAGGTTCATTTGAAGATCAAATAGGGGGGGCATACAACCGGTTCCACTGGGAACATATATCCCTCACTTTAGCCATCCTATTAGGAATAGGAGTTGCTGCACGGGTGGGCAGAGGAACCAGTGGCATTGTCCATGGGACACAAAAGATGACCCAATTAGAAGCAGCAATAGAGCAAAAGTAAGATATTAGAAACCTCCTTCAGGGCTTTGCATGAAACTTTAACCTCTCTCTCTGAAGTTGTTTTACAGAACAGTTGAGGGTTGGACCTCCTCTTCATTAGAGAAGGGGGCCTTTGTGCTGCATTGAGGGAAGAATGTTGTTTTTATGCTGACTATACTGGAGTCGTAATAAAATCTATGAGTAAATTTAAAAGACACCTTGAAGAGCATCAACAAGTGAGAGAGGGCCCAAAAGAGTGGCTTGAGTCTTGGTTCACACAGTCCCCCCGGTTAACTACGTTTTTATCAACCCTGGCCGGTCCAATAATAATCCTCATATTATTGCTAACTATAAAACCCTGTTTGCTCAACCGTGTAATGTCTTTTCTCCAGGCTCAAATTGGAGGAGTTAAACTTATGGTAATACCCCACTAGCAGACATTGAATGTGACACCCTCCAATGATCATTTTTATGATTAAAATTAGCCAGAAGAAGAAGTGGGGAATGAAATATTAATAAAATAGGTACTTGTCACATCTTGTTTTTCTGTATGCTTAACAGAACACTGTTGAAATCTTGAGAAATGTTTGCAAAACTTGTTCCCAGAATGTTCTATCCCCAGCTGCCAAATTGCAGAATGTACTCCCTCTCCCAGTTGCATGCAAACTGCCCACTCGCCCTGACCCATCAATACAATTCCGTCCCTTCCCTCTCCAGGGAAAGTATATAAGCTCTACTTCAGCTATTCTCAGGGCTATCTGATCTATTCAGGTGAGCTCTGAACCCCAGCCTGCTGGACACCCAATAAACCGTTTGATGTTGCATGAGATAGTCTGTTGGTAGTCTCCTCCCCTGAAGCTCGCACCACATTTACTTAGATGATTAAATGTAGAAGAGAACATCCAGTCAAAAAGGGATAGTCTGTAGCATTACGAAGATAGTCAATAAGTTTAGGAAGAAGGGTGAGTATAAGATTTGGAACAAAAGTTTCTTAGCAATAGGATTTCGATTAGAGAGTGAATGTAAATGTCAGCACAGGTGAAGAGTCAGTCACAATGATGAACTGGGGAAAATATGTAGGAAAGCATATATCAATATAGACATTACAAAATCAGGCAGAGTATAAAGTGAGTGATAGGATTAGACATTTTGAACAGGGTTGAGTTTAAATATATAATCTTAGGAAGAAACAAATATGTAGTCACAAATAGGATTGACATTTGAGAGCACTGGGCAAATTTCAGGTGGATGAATATTTCTGAGAATAATCTTGTGAATAGTTGATTATAAATCCACATACATGAACATGAATGAATTTAGGGAGTGAATATAAGACACATATATTTCATATTTTGAAAAATCTGGAGAGTGTATATATATATATATGCATATATATACATATACATAAAACACACACACAGACAAAAAAAGTAGCAATATATATGTCAATCAAAATTCATTATAAAATATATACCATCCACAGATCTAAAAATATTCATTTTACTGAACATGGATTTATGTATAATGCTGTTCAACTAGCAAGCTCACCCATAGGTTGAATATTCAGTTCCAACAGGGTTTAGTAGGAGTGATCTCTTCTAACAATTTGTATCTGCCAAGTCAGCCACCTCACAAGAATGTACGTGTGGTACCAGATAGGAATCTATATGTGCATATAAGAATACAGAGAAAGGGAGACAGGAATTCACATATTTGTTAACCTTAAAAATACTAGGACAACTATTTCAACAAACAATTGACTAGATTTATAACTCCAACTCTGTATCATGCAAAAGGCAAGTCCATCTATACACCATGCCTACTCTGAACTGCTTGTATTTCTATTCTTTATGGGTTATTTTTCTCCATCATATTAGGATTAGTAGTCAGAGTCTGGTAGGGTATGGGTTAGAGTCAGGTATTCAGTATTTTGAATTGAAAATAGGACACTGAATCCAATGTGTATGCAAATATATGCTACGGAAAAATCTTCCCACTCTCCTCCAGAACAATGCCTTGACATTACCTTCGCCCCAAGTAAGACACAATTAGAGGAGAAGAGTTAGAAAATCTGTGAATACATATCTAGAATGGAAAATGCTCCAGATTTCACATCTTTGGAGGTGGTAGAGGAGTTTCCAAAAGTAAGAGACAGGGTAAACACTCCACAAACATGGAGCTCTGCTGGCCAAAAGACTTTTTGAGAATCTGCCGCTGAGGTTGGGCACTTGAAATATATGTTGTTGTCAGGAGCTTTAGCTTTATTTGTAGTGAAACCATCAAAGCTGGATCTGCATCTATGTGACCTGGAGGAAATGGTTACTTATTTTCAAATAAAAATGAGGCAGCAGTGATGAATTCTCTTTTGTAGGTAAACTTTGGCCACTGAGGGATAAGGGTCTTCCCGTGTGGACTGTGAAACCAATGGTCATCCTCCAATTTTCGTGGTGTTTCTTGCTGCTGCACTGGGAGTTTGGTATTTGCTTCATGAAATACAACGAGTTCAAATGGGACACAGTGCTGAAGGGAGTTCTGTCAGGTGTGGTTGGCAGGGTCTCCAGGAGAATGCACCAACCAGGGTTCTATCTCAAGTAGCTTGCCCCCTTGACAATTACAACATGATACTGAACATTGCTCTGAAACCTCTCCATATAAAAATATGCCTTTACATATATGGGTGTGATGGTTGCACCATGTGAGTCACAGCCATTTGGAAGCCAATGGAAGATCCACATGGCCCCACCACAGATGTTTTATCACACATTTGCATAACACAGCTCTAGGCCCACTACTTACCAGGCCCCAACTTACTGGCATCTCTGTTCTACACCATTTTCATGAAACCCAGTCAATCAAGGCCCTGTCTGTTATACTCATGATCATCAACAGGACATCAAAGGTCCTCCAGTGCCAGCTGGTCATCGGAATTTCTAAAATTTCATGGTAATTATCTAGCATTTTTTCACAGATGCATTTGGAGGCAATGTTGGTTTCAATTCATTCAGGAACCATTAAATGGTGAGGAAGCTAATTTCAGGGAAATCTCTGGAGCACTCTCACAGGCAAGTCTACCCAAAGAGTGGCCAAAAAGTCACATGAAGCCAGGCCCATTGAGGTCTACAAAGCGAGGTCCAAGTGTGTTTTGAATCTCAATTATGCCTGCCAAGTCTTTCAGAATAAAATCATGTAATATCCTGGCTGTGATTCCCAGTGTTCTGTGGAAAGCCACTCTGGGCCTTGATCCCAGGTTCCCAATGGCAACTCTCATTCCTGGCCTCCTAAAATCCCCACACAATTCATGTCAATACTTCTCTGAGGTCAGTTCCAGAACTCAGTCTCTAAGGGGAATCACAGCAGAATTCATGCCCAGGTGGACCCAGTCATCTCTTCCAACTGCCACACAAATGACCACAATTATAACCAAAACACTCCTACATGGCCCTCATCTTCTACCATAAAGATACTCATCATAACATCTGGATGGAGGTTTTCATGAGAGGCACATCCCAAGACAGTGTCCAAAATATGCTCCCTTGCCCCTCATTTGCTGAATGACAGGGTGGCTTGGACACCCTTCCTGTGAACCAGGAGTGATCAAATAGGCCTGCCCTTAATACTGCTTCGCTTCTCCAATTTGAGGCTCTCTGACTGTGGGGTCTAGATTCTTTTTGTGAATTGGAGTCATGAGAAAAGCCAAGCCCCTCTGCAGAGATTTGAAGAACTCATTTCACCCAAAGAATCCCTATTCTGACATGATGGATTTCAGAAACCTAACAAAGGAAGGCAATATAATTCATGCACATTGATTGAACGTTTTTCCATTTTGGTTTAGATGCACATATGGGATCTTTCTTTACTTCCATCAGGTGCTGAGAATCTAAGTCACAGCCTAAAACAGGGCAAAGGGCCTGAATCAGACACATCCTTTTCCAATGAAATTAAGCAAAGAGCCAGAGGAGATGCACATTCATTTCCATTTGAAAACTGTTTTCTTCAGGCTTAACAAAGGGGTTGCATGAGACAAAGACCTTCCTGATATTCAGGGCAACAGAACAATAGGTAAGCAAAAGGCCCAAAGCAGGGTATCTCCACTGAGACTTTCCTGGTCACACTGATATCTGAGTTTTCTGAGATGCTGGCCATTCCATTCAGGTATCCAGTACATGGCCATGTCAAAGACCTTGGATTTGGTACATATCTTGGACACATAACCATGAGCGTATTCTAGAGAGTGGCCAGAATTTAGGAAGAAAACAGGGACTTAGGAAGGTATTAGGTGTTGCCCGTGCATAAGGCAAGCCACACTCCATTCATAAATTGGGCAGGATGAATGCTGGGAAGCTTTATACTAGACATGACACATCCATTGCTGCATTCTCTTTTCTCATGTCTACTACCACAGGCACAGTGGGATACACAGACATGGAAACACTCACCTCTTCAAACGACTTACCGGAAACAGTTCACTCCAAAACAAACAAACCGCCATTCCTACCTATTTTCAGAACAGGAGAGAAACCACAAACCCACACCCACTCCCAAAAAGGCACCTCCTTCCCCATAGGTGTATGACTAACCAGAGTGTCCTCTGACTGGTGGCCATACTCTGTTCTTCCGAAATGGCCTGTCCTCTCTCAGATCTGTTTTCCTTGGCCAACTCTGTAAAGTTGTAAGGAAAAAGTGGAGAGCCACTACCTGCTTTCTCAGGAAAGTTCCCTCTTCAGAGCTCTCCAGGCATTTGGTAATCCTCACTTCAGTAGGAACCAAGAATGACTGACTTTATCCTTGCTAAATCCAAACAAGTGAGCCCACTGGGACTTTGACTGAAACTGCCTCTGGGTGCCTAGCTCCTTGGATACAAAGTTCAGAGAGTTCCATCACCAAGAAAATGAGGTATGTCACATTCTTTGGAACTGAATGAGGTCACTGCCTTGGCAAAGGTATATCTTATGATGTGCAAAAACTGAAGAAATAATAATGTACCAGTGTCGAATACAAATGAATGACAAATTACATATCATGTCCCATAGGAGTCTACTTGCATTGATGTTAGACTGGGTCAGTTACTGTAGAATAATTAGGATTTGTATGCACCATTCACTGAAGTTAGTTTTCAGTACTAGGAAACAAATATGTATTTCAGGTGGATGAATATTTCTGATTATCATCTTGTGAAAAGTGGATTATAAATCCACATACATGAACATGAATGAATTTAGAGAGTGTATATTAGACACATATATTTCATATTTTGAAAAATTTGGAGAGTATATCTATATCTATATCTATACACACACACACACACACACACACACACACACACACACACACTCACAGACATTAAAAAGACCAATATTAATGCCAATCGAAATTCATCAGTAAATATGTATCATCCACAAATGCAAAAATATTTATTTTACTGAACATGAGTTAATGTATAATGTTGTTCTACTAGGACGCTCTCCTATAGGTTGAATTTTCATTTCCAACAGCATTTAGGAGGAGTGAACTCTTCTCACAATTTGTATCTGCCAAGACAGCCACCTCACAAAAATGTACGTGTGATACCTGGTAGGATTCTATATATGCATATAAATATACATGTGTGAATAGGCTACAGAAAAGGGAAATAAGAATTCACATATTTGTTAAGCTTAAAAACACATGGAGAATATTTTAAATAAATTTGACTAGATTTAGAACTCCTACCTTATATAATGCAAATGTCAAGTCCAACTGTACAACATGTCTCCTCTGAAGAACTTGTATTTCTAATGTGTTGGGCTAATTTTCTCCATTATATTAGGATGAATAGTCTGAGTCTACTACGTATGGGTTAGTGTCAGGGATTCAGTACTTCGAATGGAAATTTGGAAAATGAATCCAATGTGTATGTAAAAATATGCTGCACAAATATCCTCCCGCTCTCATCCAGAACAATGCCTTGACATTACCTTCACCCCAGGTAAGACACAATTAGAGGAGAAGAGTTACAAAATCAGTGAATACATATCTGGAATGGAAAATGCTCAGGAGTTCACAACCTTGGAGGTGGTAGAGGAGTTTCCAAAACTAAGGGACAGGGTAAACACTCCACAAACATGGAGCTCTGCTGGCCTAAAAACTTTTTGAGAAACTGCCTCTGAGCTTCCACACTTGAAATATATGTAGTTTTCAGGAGATTTGGCTTCCTCTGTAGTGAGACCATCAAAGCTGGGTCTGCATCTATGTGACCTGGAGGACATGGTTTCTTATTTTCCAATGAACAAGATGAAGCAGTGCTGAATCCTCTCTTTGTAGGTAAACTGAGGCCACTGGGGACTAAGTGTCTCCCCGTGTGGACTGTGAAGCCATTTGGTCCTCTTCCAGTTTTTGTGGTGTTTTTGCTGCTGCACTGTGAGTTTGGTATTTGTTTCACGAAATACTAGGAGCTAAACTGGGACACAGTGCTGGAGGGAGTTCTGTCACGTGTGGTGGGTCAGGGTCTGCAAGAGAATGCACCAACTAGGCTCCTATCTCTCACAGCTTGCCCCATTGCCCCCTTGTCCATATCAACCTGATTCTTAATTTTCCTCTGAAAACTCTCCATATAACAAGATGCCTTTACATATAAGGGTCTGTTGGCTGCACCATGTCAGTTACAAGCCATTTGGAATCCAATGGTAGATCCACATGGCCCTACCACGGATGTTTTATCAAACACCTCCCCACCACTGCTCTAGACCCACTACTCAGCAGGCTCCAAATTTCTGGCATCTCTGTTCTACACCATTTTCATGAAACTCAGTAAATCAAGGCACTGTCTGGTATACTCATGATCAGCAACAGGATATCCAATGTTTCTCCAGTGCCACCTGGTCATAGGAATTTCAAAAATTTCATGGTATTTATCTAGCCATTTTTCAAACATGAAGTTGGAGGCACTGTGGGTTTCAGTTCATTCAGCAAACATTAAATGATGAGGAAGCTCATTTCAATGAAATCTCTGGAGAACTCTCACAGGCACGGCTTCCCAAAGAGTGGACAAAAGGTCACATTAGGCCAGGCCCATTGAGGTCTACAATGTGAGGTCCATGTGTGTTTTGACTCTGAACTATGGCTGCCATTTCTTTAAGAATAAAATCATGTGATATCCTTGCTGAGATTCCCAGGCCTCTGTGGAAATCCACCCGGGGCCTAGGTCTCAGTTTCCAAGAGCGACTTTCATGCGTGGCCTCTTAAAATCCCAACAAAATTCATGGCAATGCTTCTCTGAGTTCAGTTCCAAAACCCAGTCTCTAAGGGGAATCACACCAGAGTTCAAGCTCACGTGGACCCAGTCATTTTTTCCAATGCAACACAAATGACCAAAATTAAAACCAAAACACTCCCACATGGCCTTCATCTTATTCCATATAGTCAATCATCTTAACCTCTGGCTGGAGGTTTCCATGAGGGGCGCAGCCCAAGACAGTGTCCAAAATCAGCTCGTTTGCCCCTCATTTGCCTAAAGTAAGGGTAGCCTGGACACCGTTTCTCTGAAACAGGAGCGAACAAATAAGCCTGCCGTTAATACTTCTTTGTTTCTCCAATTTGAGGCCTACTGATTTTAGGTATCGATTCTTTAGGTGATATAGAGTCATGCGAAAACACAAGCACCTCTGCAGGGCTTTGAAGAACTCATTTGACCCAAAGAATCCCTATTGTCATTTGATGGAGTGCAGGAACCTAACAGAGGAAGGCAAGAGACTTCATCCACAATGAATGATATTTTTTGCCATTTTGGTTTTGGAAGCTCACTAGGGATCATTCTTAAGATCCATCAGGTGCTGAGAATCTAAGTCACAGCCACACACAGGTCCAAGAGGCTGATAAAGAGCCACAGGTGAGGCCCATTCATTTCCATTTGAAAACTGTTTTCTTCAGGCTTCACAAAGGGGTGGCCTGAGGCAAAGACCTTCCTGACATTCAGTGCAACACAACAATAAGTAAGCAAAAGGCCCAAAGCAGGGTTTCTGCACTGAGACTTTCCTGGTCACACTGATATCTGAGTTTTTTGAGATGCTCGCCATTCTCTTCAGCTATCCAGTACATGGCCATGTCACAGAGCTTGGAGGTGGTACATATTTTGGACACAAATCCATGAGCCTATTCTGGAGAGTGGCCAGAATTCAGGAAGAAAACAACAACTTAGAAAGATAGCAGGTGTTGCACATTGATAAGACAAGCTGCAGTCCATTCATATATTGGGCAGGATGAATTATGGGAAGATTTATACTAGACAGGACACATCCATTAATGCATTCTCTTTTCTAATGTCTACAACAACGGACACAGTGGGATACACAGAAAGAGAAACACTCGCCATGTCAAATGACTTACTAGAAACTGTCCACTCCAAACCAAACAAACCGCCTTTTCTATCTATTCTCAGAACATGAGACAAAACAACAAACCCACACCCACTCCCACAAAGGCACCTCCTTCCCCCAAGTACATCTGTGACTATCCGGAGTGTCCTCTGACTGGTGGGCCATACTATGTTCCCCCGAAATGGCCTGTCTTCGCTCAGATCTTGATTCCTTCACCAACTCTGTGAAGATGTCAGGAAAAAGTGGTTAGCCACTACCTGTTTTCTCAGGAAAGGTCCATCTTCAGAGCTCTCCTGGCATTTGGCCATCCTCACATCATTAGGTACCAAGAAAACTGACTCTGTCCTTGGTAAATCCAAACAAGTGAGCGCACTGGGACTGGGACTGGGGCTGCCTCTGGGTGTCTGGCTTCTTGGATACCAAGTTCAGAGAGTTCCATCACCAAGGAAATGAGGTATTTCACATTCTTTGGAACTGAATGAGGTCACTGCCTTGGCAACCACTTTGTCCTAACAGTTGCTTCCAAGGGTAACATAAGATGGAGGTTGCCAGAACTTCCTGTGACACTTTCATAAGGTAGAATGTATATCACCATTGGCACCCGGGAACAGCTCTCCACTCAGCCCTGGTTTCGTCCATCTTCTGTACAATAAGAAGAGAGAGAGGCAGATTCAGACACATCCCTTCATCCTGACCAGGTTGTTTGCCATGGAAGATGACTTTTGCTCTCTCAGGTGCTTCATACCTGCCTACACTTATCCAGGTACCATTTGTGCATGGACATTTGAGGTTCTCATCAGGTTGAAGGTCCCCAACTTTCCTGTATTGTAAGAACCACTCTGTCCCTGCTCTTCTGTAAAATGACTGAGGGAACAATGTATACTTGGGGTTAAAAACAGGTTTGATTTGGATTACGAGTGATTCTGTGTGATGAATAATGGTATTGGGAACCTGCAATATTTACAAGAATATAGAGGTGAAATATAAGTAGGAAAACAGAAATCTAGGTATGATTTGAAGCCCAGAAGGGTTTTGCCCTTGATTGGGATACTTAGCTTTGAATGATGTTCTGCAAAGATGCCTCAGATAATTCCAAATACAATGGCATAGGACCTTGTACATTGGATGATTGAATTTAGAAGAGAACATCCAGTCAAAAAGGGAAATTCAGTAGGATTAGGAAGATAGTCGGTAGGTTTAGGAAGAAGAGTGAGTATAGGATTTGGACCAAAAGTTCTTTAGCAATAGACTTTCGGTTGTTGAGTGAATGTAAATGTCAGCACATATGAAGAGTCAGTCACTATGTTGAACTGGGGAAAATATGTAGAAAAGCAGATATCAATAGAAACATTACGAAATCAGGCAAAGTATAAAGTGAGTGATAGAATTAGACATTTTCAACAGGGTTGAGATTGAATATATAAATTAGGAAAAAAACAAATATGTAGTCACCAATAGGATTGACAATTGACAGCATTAGGCAACCTGGACATGGATGTTTTTAGAAATCCATGTTCACTTTCCATTTAGGCTTTGGTACAATCATAAGTGTGACCTTTCCATTTTTTGTCCAGAATATTACTGTGATAATGAGGTGACATGAGTATTTCTTTCACCATTTCTGGGAGCAATATATTGAAGATGTAAAATGAGAATCGGGGGTACAAAGAGGTGTACCCTGTTTCTAGGAACATAGAGAAAAAGCATGAATAGACCATACTGTGAATAAATAATATAACTTTTTTGAACTTTAAATAATGAATTGAACTGATATCTGAAAAATTAAAGGAAATCGTATATTGATATACAATCATTCATTCCAACCAGGTATATATGTAATAGAAATATTTGTGTTTAGGTTTATCATAAAGAGTGTGTGAGTTTTGCTTCAAAATGATTATGGAAATTCAAAAAAATGTGTTTGGAAAGAAGTCTCATGAAAAGACCAGTCAAGAATACCCTGACAATACATGTGTTCTGAAGCAAGAAGTGGTGAATGTTGAAACAAATGCTTATTAATTTGTGAACTTGTGGATGAAATGTATATCCTGTGATGTGCAAAAACTGAAGAAACAATAATGTACCAGTGTCGAATACAAATGAATGACAAATTACATATCATGTCCCATAGGAGTCTACTTGCATTGATGTTAGACTGGGTCAGTTACTGTAGAATAATTAGGATTTGTATGCACCATTCACTGAAGTTAGTTTTCAGTACTAGGAAACAAATATGTATTTCAGGTGGATGAATATTTCTGATTATAATCTTGTGAAAAGTGGATTATAAATCCACATACATGAACATGAATGAATTTAGAGAGTGTATATTAGACACATATATTTCATATTTTGAAAAATTTGCAGAGTATATCTATATCTATATCTGTATATACACACACACACACACAACACTCACAGACATTAAAAAGTACCAATATAAATGCCAATCGAAATTCATCAGTAAATATGTATCATCCACAAATGCAAAAATATTTATTTTACTGAACATGAGTTAATGTATAATGTTGTTCTACTAGGACGCTCTCCTATAGGTTGAATTTTCATTTCCAACAGCATTTAGGAGGAGTGAACTCTTCTCACAATTTGTATCTGCCAAGACAGCCACCTCACAAAAATGTACGTGTGATACCTGGTAGGATTCTATATATGCATATAAATATACATGTGTGAATAGGCTACAGAAAAGGGAAATAAGAATTCACATATTTGTTAAGCTTAAAAACACATGGAGAATAATTCAAATAAATATGACTAGATTTATAACTCCTACCTTATATAATGCAAATGTCAAGTCCAACTATACAACATGTCTCCTCTGAAGTACTTGTATTTCTAATGTGTTGGGCTAATTTTCTCCATTATATTAGGATGAATAGTCTGAGTCTACTAGGTATGGGTTAGTGTCAGGGATTCAGTACTTCGAATGGAAATTTGGAAAATGAATCCAATGTGTATGTAAAAATATGCTGCACAAATATCCTCCCGCTCTCATCCAGAACAATGCCTTGACATTACCTTCACCCCAAGTAAGACACAATTAGAGGAGAAGAGTTACAAAATCAGTGAATACATATCTGGAATGGAAAATGCTCAGGAGTTCACAACCTTGGAGGTGGTAGAGGAGTTTCCAAAACTAAGGGACAGGGTAAACACTCCACAAACATGGAGCTCTGCTGGCCTAAAAACTTTTTGAGAAACTGCCTCTGAGCTTCCACACTTGAAATATATGTAGTTTTCAGGAGATTTGGCTTCCTCTGTAGTGAGACCATCAAAGCTGGGTCTGCATCTATGTGACCTGGAGGACATGGTTTCTTATTTTCCAATGAACAAGATGAAGCAGTGCTGAATCCTCTCTTTGTAGGTAAACTGAGGCCACTGGGGACTAAGTGTCTCCCCGTGTGGACTGTGAAGCCATTTGGTCTTCTTCCAGTTTTTGTGGTGTTTTTGCTGCTGCACTGTGAGTTTGGTATTTGTTTCACGAAATACTAGGAGCTAAACTGGGACACAGTGCTGGAGGGAGTTCTGTCACGTGTGGTGGGTCAGGGTCTGCAAGAGAATGCACCAACTAGGCTCCTATCTCTCACAGCTTGCCCCATTGCCCCCTTGTCCATATCAACCTGATTCTTAATTTTCCTCTGAAAACTCTCCATATAACAAGATGCCTTTACATATAAGGGTCTGTTGGCTGCACCATGTCAGTTACAAGCCATTTGGAATCCAATGGTAGATCCACATGGCCCTACCACGGATGTTTTATCAAACACCTCCCCACCACTGCTCTAGACCCACTACTCAGCAGGCTCCAAATTTCTGGCATCTCTGTTCTACACCATTTTCATGAAACTCAGTAAATCAAGGCACTGTCTGGTATACTCATGATCAGCAACAGGACATCCAATGTTTCTCCAGTGCCACCTGGTCATAGGAATTTCAAAAATTTCATGGTATTTATCTAGCCATTTTTCAAGCATGAAGTTGGAGGCACTGTGGGTTTCAGTTCATTCAGCAAACATTAAATGGTGAGGAAGCTCATTTCAATGAAATCTCTGGAGAACTCTCACAGGCACGGCTTCCCAAAGAGTGGACAAAAGGTCACATTAGGCCAGGCCCATTGAGGTCTACAATGTGAGGTCCATGTGTGTTTTGACTCTCAACTATGGCTGCCATTTCTTTAAGAATAAAATCATGTGATATCCTTGCTGAGATTCCCAGGCCTCTGTGGAAATCCACCCGGGGCCTAGGTCTCAGTTTCCAAGAGCGACTTTCATGCGTGGCCTCTTAAAATCCCAACAAAATTCATGGCAATGCTTCTCTGAGTTCAGTTCCAAAACCCAGTCTCTAAGGGGAATCACACCAGAGTTCAAGCTCACGTGGACCCAGTCATTTTTTCCAATGCAACACAAATGACCAAAATTAAAACCAAAACACTCCCACATGGCCTTCATCTTATTCCATATAGTCAATCATCTTAACCTCTGGCTGGAGGTTTCCATGAGGGGCGCAGCCCAATACAGTGTCCAAAATCAGCTCGTTTGCCCCTCATTTGCCTAAAGTCAGGGTAGCCTGGACACCGTTTCTCTGAAACAGGAGCGAACAAATAAGCCTGCCGTTAATACTTCTTTGTTTCTCCAATTTAGAGGCCTACTGATTTTAGGTATCGATTCTTTAGGTGATTTAGAGTCATGCGAAAACACAAGCACCTCTGCAGGGCTTTGAAGAACTCATTTGACCCAAAGAATCCCTATTGTCATTTGATGGAGTGCAGGAACCTAACAGAGGAAGGCAAGAGACTTCATCCACAATGAATGATATTTTTTGTATTTTGGTTTTGGAAGTCACATGGGATCATTCTTAAGATCCATCAGGTGCTGAGAATCTAAGTCACAGCCACACACAGGTCCAAGAGGCTGATAAAGAGCCACAGGTGAGGCCCATTCATTTCCATTTGAAAACTGTTTTCTTCAGGCTTCACAAAGGGGTGGCCTGAGGCAAAGACCTTCCTGACATTCAGTGCAACACAACAATAAGTAAGCAAAAGGCCCAAAGCAGGGTTTCTGCACTGAGACTTTCCTGGTCACACTGATATCTGAGTTTTTTGAGATGCTCGCCATTCTCTTCAGCTATCCAGTACATGGCCATGTCACAGAGCTTGGAGGTGGTACATATTTTGGACACAAATCCATGAGCCTATTCTGGAGAGTGGCCAGAATTCAGGAAGAAAACAACAACTTAGAAAGATAGCAGGTGTTGCACATTGATAAGACAAGCTGCAGTCCATTCATATACTGGGCATGGAAAGATTTATACTAGACAGGACACATCCATTAATGCATTCTCTTTTCTAATGTCTACAACAACGGACACAGTGGGATACACAGAAAGAGAAACACTCGCCGTGTCAAATGACTTACTAGAAACTGTCCACTCCAAACCAAACAAACCGCCTTTTCTATCTATTCTCAGAACATGAGACAAAACAACAAACCCACACCCACTCCCACAAAGGCACCTCCTTCCCCCAAGTACGTCTGTGACTATCCGGAGTGTCCTCTGACTGGTGGGCCATACTATGTTCCCCCGAAATGGCCTGTCTTCTCTCAGATCTTGTTTCCTTGACCAACTCTGTGAAGATGTCAGGAAAATGTGGTTAGCCACTACCTGTTTTCTCAGGAAAGGTCCATCTTCAGAGCTCTCCTGGCATTTGGCCATCCTCACATCATTAGGTACCAAGAAAACTGACTCTGTCCTTGGTAAATACAAACAAGTGAGCCCACTGGGACTGGGACTGGGACTGCCTCTGGGTGCCTGGCTTCTTGGATACCAAGTTCAGAGAGTTCCATCACCAAGGAAATGAGGTATGTCACATTCTTTGGAACTGAATGAGGTCACTGCCTTGGCAACCACTTTGTCCTAACAGTTGCTTCCAAGGGTAACATAAGATGGAGGTTGCCCCTACTTCCTGTGACACTTTCATAAGGTAGAATGTATATCACCATTGGCACCCGGGAGCAGCTCTCCACTCAGCCCTGGTTTGGTCCATCTTCTGTACAATAAGAAGAGAGAGAGGCAGATTCAGACACATCCCTTCATCCTGACCAGGTTGTTTGCCATGGAAGATGACTTTTGCTCTCTCAGGTGCTTCATACCTGCCTACAACTTCTCCAGGTATCATTTGTGCATGGACATTTGAGGTTCTCATCAGGTGGAAGGTCCCCAACTTTCCTGTATTGTAAGAACCACTCTGTCCCTGCTCTTCTGTAAAATGATTGAGGGAACAGTGTATACTTGGGGTTAAAAACAGGTTTGATTTGGGTTACGAGTGATTCTGTGTGATGAATAATGGTATTGGGAACCTGCAATATTTACAAGAATATAGAGGTGAAATATAAGTAGGAAAACAGAAATCTAGGTATGATTTGAAGCCCAGAAGGGTTTTGCCCTTGATTGGGATACTTAGCTTTGAATGATGTTCTGCAAAGATGCCTCAGATAATTCGATATACAATGGCATAGGACCTTGTACATTGGATGATTGAATTTAGAGAGAACATCCAGTCAAAAAGGGATATTCAATAGGATTAGGAAGATAGTCGGTAGGTTTAGGAAGAAGAGTGAGTATAGAATTTGGACCAAAAGTTCTTTAGCAATAGACTTTCGGTTGTTGAGTGAATGTAAATGTCAGCACATATGAAGAGTCAGTCACTATGTTGAACTGGGGAAAATATGTAGAAAAGCAGATATCAATAGAAATATTAGGAAATCAGGCAAAGTATAAAGTGAGTGATAGAATTAGACATTTTCAACAGGGTTGAGTTTGAATATATAAATTAGGAAAAAAACAAATATGTAGTCACCAATAGGATTGACAATTGACAGCATTAGGCAACCTGGACATGGATGTTTTTAGAAATCCATGTTCACTTTCCATTTAGGCTTTGGTACAATCATAAGTGTGACCTTTCCATTTTTTGTCCAGAATATTACTGTGATAATGAGGTGACATGAGTATTTCTTTCACCATTTCTGGGAGCAATATATTGAAGATGTAAAATGAGAATCGGGGTTACAAAGAGGTGTACCCTGTTTCTAGGAATATAGAGAAAAAGCATGAATAGACCATACTGTGAATAAATAATATAACTTTTTTGAACTTTAAATAATGAACTGAACTGATATCTGAAAAATTAAAGGAAATCGTATATTGATATACAATCATTCATTCCAACCAGGTATATATGTAATGGAAATATTTGTGTTTTGGTTTATCATGAAGAGTGTGTGACGTTTGCTTCAAAATGATTATGGAAATTCAAAATAATGTGTTTGGAAAGAAGTCTCATGAAAAGACCAGTCAAGAAACCCTGACAATACATGTGTTCTGAAGCAAGAAGTGGTGAAAGTTGAAACAAATGCTTATTAATTTGTGAACTTGTGGATGAAATGTATATTCTGTGATGTGCAAAAACTGAAGAAACAATAATGTACCAGTGTCGAATACAAATGAATGACAAATTACATATCATGTCCCATAGGAGTCTACTTGCATTGATGTTAGACTGGGTCAGTTACTGTAGAATAATTAGGATTTGTATGCACCATTCACTGAAGTTAGTTTTCAGTACTAGGAAACAAATATGTATTTCAGGTGGATGAATATTTCTGACTATCATCTTGTGAAAAGTGGATTATAAATCCACATACATGAACATGAATGAATTTAGAGAGTGTATATTAGACACATATATTTCATATTTTGAAAAATTTGGAGAGTATATCTATATCTATATCTATATCTATACACACACACACACACACACACACACACACACACACACACAACTCACAGACATTAAAAAGTACCAATATAAATGCCAATCGAAATTCATCAGTAAATATGTATCATCCACAAATGCAAAAATATTTATTTTACTGAACATGAGCTAATGAATAATGTTGTTCTACTAGGACGCTCTCCTATAAGTTGAATTTTCATTTCCAACAGCATTTAGGAGGAGTGAACTCTTCTCA
Organism: Callospermophilus lateralis; assembly: GCF_048772815.1. Classification (NCBI taxonomy): domain Eukaryota; kingdom Metazoa; phylum Chordata; class Mammalia; order Rodentia; family Sciuridae; genus Callospermophilus; species Callospermophilus lateralis. The sequence goes on from NW_027514228.1 coordinate 45,847, forward strand.
CAATTTGTATCTGCCAAGACAGCCACCTCACAAAAATGTACGTGTGATACCTGGTAGGATTCTATATATGCATATAAATATACATGTGTGAATAGACTACAGAAAAAGGAAACAAAAATTCACATATTTGTTAAGTTTAAAACACATGGAGAATATTTCAAATAAATTTGACTAGATTTATAACTCCTACCTTATATAATGCAAATGTCAAGTCCAACAATACAACATGTCTCCCTGAAGTACTTGTATTTCTAATGTGTTGGGTTAATTTTCTCCATTATATTAGGATGAATAGTCTGAGTCTACTAGGTATGGGTTAGTGTCAGGGATTCAGTATTTCGAATGGAAAATTGGAAAATGAATCCAATGTGTATGTAAATATATGCTGCACAAATATCCTCCCGCTCTCATCCAGAACAATGCCTTGACATTACCTTCACCCCAAGTAAGACACAATTAGAGGAGAAGAGTTACAAAATCAGTGAATACATATCTGGAATGGAAAATGCTCAGGAGTTCACAACCTTGGAGGTGGTAGAGGAGTTTCCAAAACTAAGGGACAGGGTAAACACTCCACAAACATGGAGCTCTGCTGGCCTAAAAACTTTTTGAGAAACTGCCTCTGAGCTTCCACACTTGAAATATATGTTGTTTTCAGGAGATTTGGCTTCCTCTGTAGTGAGAACATCAAAGCTGGGTCTGCATCTATGTGACCTGGAGGACATGGTTTCTTATTTTCCAATGAACAAGATGAAGCAGTGCTGAATCCTCTCTTTGTAGGTAAACTGAGGCCACTGGGGACTAAGTGTCTCCCCGTGTGGACTGTGAAGCCATTTGGTCCTCTTCCACTTTTTGTGGTGTTTTTGCTGCTGCACTGTGAGTTTGGTATTTGTTTCACGAAATACTAGGAGCTAAACTGGGACACAGTGCTGGAGGGAGTTCTGTCACGTGTGGTGGGTCAGGGTCTGCAAGAGAATGCACCAACTAGGCTCCTATCTCTCACAGCTTGCCCCATTGCCCCCTTGTCCATATCAACCTGATTCTTAATTTTCCTCTGAAAACTCTCCATATAACAAGATGCCTTTACATATAAGGGTCTGTTGGCTGCACCATGTCAGTTACAAGCCATTTGGAAACCAATGGTAGATCCACATGGCCCTACCACGGATGTTTTATCAAACACCTCCCCACCACTGATCTAGACCCACTCCTCAGCAGGCTCCAAATTTCTGGCATCTCTGTTCTACACCATTTTCATGAAAATCAGTAAATCAAGGCACTGTCTGGTATACTCATGATCAGCAACAGGACATCCAATGTTTCTCCAGTGCCACCTGGTCATAGGAATTTCAAAAATTTCATGGTATTTATCTAGCCATTTTTCAAGCATGAAGTTGGAGGCACTGTGGGTTTCAGTTCATTCAGCAAACATTAAATGGTGAGGAAGCTCATTTCAATGAAATCTCTGGAGAACTCTCACAGGCATGGCTTCCCAAAGAGTGGACAAAAGGTCACATTAGGCCAGGCCCATTGAGGTCTACAATGTGAGGTCCATGTGTGTTTTGACTCTGAACTATGGCTGCCATTTCTTTAAGAATAAAATCATGTGATATCCTTGCTGAGATTCCCAGGCCTCTGTGGAAATCCACCCGGGGCCTAGGTCTCAGTTTCCAAGAGCGACTTTCATGCGTGGCCTCTTAAAATCCCAACAAAATTCATGGCAATGCTTCTCTGAGTTCAGTTCCAAAACCCAGTCTCTAAGGGGAATCACACCAGAGTTCAAGCCCACGTGGACCCAGTCATTTTTTCCAATGCCACACAAATGACCAAAATTAAAACCAAAACACTCCCACATGGCCCTCATCTTATTTCATATAGTCAATCATCTTAACCTCTGGCTGGAGGTTTCCATGAGGGGCGCAGCCCAAGACAGTGTCCAAAATCAGCTCGTTTGCCCCTCATTTGTCTAAAGTCAGGGTAGCCTGGACACCGTTTCTGTGAACCAGGAGTGAACAAATAAGCCTGCCGTTAATACTTCTGTGTTTCTCCAATTTGAGGCCTACTGATTTTAGGTATCGATTCTTTAGGTGATTTAGAGTCATGCGAAAACACAAGTACCTCTGCAGGGCTTTGAAGAACTCATTTGACACAAAGAATCCCTATTGTCATTTGATGGAGTGCAGGAACCTAACAGAGGAAGGCAAGAGACTTCATCCACAATGAATGAAATTTTTTGCCATTTTGGTTTTGGAAGCTCACATGGGATCATTCTTAAGATCCATCAGGTGCTGAGAATCTAAGTCACAGCCACACACAGGCCCAAGAGGCTGATAAAGACACATCCCTTTCCAAAGCAATTAAGCAAAGAGCCACAGGTGAGGCCCATTCATTTCCATTTGAAAACTGTTTTCATCAGGCTTCACAAAGGGGTGGCCTGAGGCAAAGACCTTCCTGACATTCAGTGCAACACAACAATAAGTAAGCAAAAGGCCCAAAGCAGGGTTTCTGCACGGAGACTTTCCTGGTCACACTGATATCTGAGTTTTCTGAGATGCTCGCCATTCTCTTCAGCTATCCAGTACATGGCCATGTCACAGAGCTTGGAGGTGGTACATATTTTGGACACAAATCCATAAGCCTATTCTGGAGAGTGGCCAGAATTCAGGAAGAAACCTACAACTTAGAAAGATAGCAGGTATTGCACATCGATAAGACAAGCTGCAGTCCATTCATATATTGGGCATGGGAAGATTTATACTACACAGGACACATCCATTAATGCATTCTCTTTTCTAATGTCTACAACAAGGGACACAGTGGGATACACAGAAAGAGAAACACTCGCCGTGTCAAATGACTTACTAGAAACTGTCCACTCCAAACCAAACAAACAGCCTTTTCTATCTATTCTCAGAACATGAGACAAAACAACAAACCCACACCCACTCCCACAAAGGCACCTCCTTCCCCCAAGTACGTCTGTGACTATCCGGAGTGTCCTCTGACTGGTGGGCCATACTATGTTCCCCCGAAATGGCCTGTCTTCTCTCAGATCTTGTTTCCTTGACCAACTCTGTGAAGATGTCAGGAAAAAGTGGTTAGCCACTATCTCTTTTCTCAGCAAAGGTCCATATTCAGAGCTCTCCTGGCATTTGGCCATCCTCACATCATTAGGTACCAAGAAAACTGACTCTGTCCTTGGTAAATCCAAAGAAGTGAGCCCACTGGGACTGGGACTGGGACTGCCTCTGGGTGCCTGGCTTCTTGGATACCAAGTTCAGAGAGTTCCATCACCAAGGAAATGAGGTATGTCACATTCTTTGGAACTGAATGAGGTCACTGCCTTGGCAACCACTTTGTCCTAACAGTTGCTTCCAAGGGTAACATAAGATGGAGGTTGCCCCTACTTCCTGTGACACTTTCATAAGGTAGAATGTATATCACCATTGGCACCCGGGAACAGCTCTCCACTCAGCCCTGGTTTGGTCCATCTTCTGTACAATAAGAAGAGAGAGAGGCAGATTCAGACACATCCCTTCATCCTGACCAGGTTGTTTGCCATGGAAGATGACTTTTGCTCTCTCAGGTGCTTCATACCTGCCTACAACTTCTCCAGGTATCATTTGTGCATGGACATTTGAGGTTCTCATCAGGTGGAAGGTCCCCAACTTTCCTGTATTGTAAGAACCACTCTGTCCCTGCTCTTCTGTAAAATGATTGAGGGAACAGTGTATACTTGGGGTTAAAAACAGGTTTGATTTGGGTTACGAGTGATTCTGTGTGATGAATAATGGTATTGGGAACCTGCAATATTTACAAGAATATAGAGGTGAAATATAAGTAGGAAAACAGAAATCTAGGTATGATTTGAAGCCCAGAAGGGTTTTGCCCTTGATTGGGATACTTAGCTTTGAATGATGTTCTGCAAAGATGCCTCAGATAATTCGATATACAATGGCATAGGACCTTGTACATTGGATGATTGAATTTAGAGAGAACATCCAGTCAAAAAGGGATATTCAATAGGATTAGGAAGATAGTCGGTAGGTTTAGGAAGAAGAGTGAGTATAGAATTTGGACCAAAAGTTCTTTAGCAATAGACTTTCGGTTGTTGAGTGAATGTAAATGTCAGCACATATGAAGAGTCAGTCACTATGTTGAACTGGGGAAAATATGTAGAAAAGCAGATATCAATAGAAATATTAGGAAATCAGGCAAAGTCTAAAGTGAGTGACAGAATTAGACATTTTCAACAGGGTTGAGTTTGAATATATAAATTAGGAAAAAAACAAATATGTAGTCACCAATAGGATTGACAATTGACAGCATTAGGCAACCTGGACATGGATGTTTTTAGAAATCCATGTTCACTTTCCATTTAGGCTTTGGTACAATCATAAGTGTGACCTTTCCATTTTTTGTCCAGAATATTACTGTGATAATGAGGTGACATGAGTATTTCTTTCACCATTTCTGGGAGCAATATATTGAAGATGTAAAATGAGAATCGGGGTTACAAAGAGGTATACCCTGTTTCTAGGAATATAGAGAAAAAGCATGAATAGACCATACTGTGAATAAATAATATAACTTTTTTGAACTTTAAATAATGAACTGAACTGATATCTGAAAAATTAAAGGAAATCGTATATTGATATACAATCATTCATTCCAACCAGGTATATATGTAATGGAAATATTTGTGTTTTGGTTTATCATGAAGAGTGTGTGACGTTTGCTTCAAAATGATTATGGAAATTCAAAATAATGTGTTTGGAAAGAAGTCTCATGAAAAGACCAGTCAAGAAACCCTGACAATACATGTGTTCTGAAGCAAGAAGTGGTGAAAGTTGAAACAAATGCTTATTAATTTGTGAACTTGTGGATGAAATGTATATTCTGTGATGTGCAAAAACTGAAGAAACAATAATGTACCAGTGTCGAATACAAATGAATGACAAATTACATATCATGTCCCATAGGAGTCTACTTGCATTGATGTTAGACTGGGTCAGTTACTGTAGAATAATTAGGATTTGTATGCACCATTCACTGAAGTTAGTTTTCAGTACTAGGAAACAAATATGTATTTCAGGTGGATGAATATTTCTGATTATCATCTTGTGAAAAGTGGATTATAAATCCACATACATGAACATGAATGAATTTAGAGAGTGTATATTAGACACATATATTTCATATTTTGAAAAATTTGGAGAGTATATCTATATCTATATCTATACACACACACACACACACACACACACACACACACACAACTCACAGACATTAAAAAGTACCAATATAAATGCCAATCGAAATTCATCAGTAAATATGTATCATCCACAAATGCAAAAATATTTATTTTACTGAACATGAGCTAATGAATAATGTTGTTCTACTAGGACGCTCTCCTATAAGTTGAATTTTCATTTCCAACAGTATTTAGGAGGAGTGAACTCTTCTCACAATTTGTATCTGCCAAGACAGCCACCTAACAAAAATGTACGTGTGATACCTGGTAGGATTCTATATATGCATATAAATATACATGTGTGAATAGACTACAGAAAAAGGAAACAAGAATTCACATATTTGTTAAGTTTACAACACATGGAGAATATTTCAAATAAATTTGACTAGATTTATAACTCCTACCTTATATAATGCAAATGTCAAGTCCAACTATACAACATGTCTCCTCTGAAGTACTTGTATTTCTAATGTGTTGGGTTAATTTTCTCCATTATATTAGGATGAATAGTCTGGGTTAGTGTCAGGGATTCAGTATTTCGAATGGAAAATTGGAAAATGAATCCAATGTGTATGTAAATATATGCTGCACAAATATCCTCCCGCTCTCATCCAGAACAATGCCTTGACATTACCTTCACCCCAAGTAAGACACAATTAGAGGAGAAGAGTTACAAAATCAGTGAATACATATCTGGAATGGAAAATGCTCAGGAGTTCACAACCTTGGAGGTGGTAGAGGAGTTTCCAAAACTAAGGGACAGGGTAAACACTCCACAAACATGGAGCTCTGCTGGCCTAAAAACTTTTTGAGAAACTGCCTCTGAGCTTCCACACTTGAAATATATGTTGTTTTCAGGAGATTTGGCTTCCTCTGTAGTGAGAACATCAAAGCTGGGTCTGCATCTATGTGACCTGGAGGACATGGTTTCTTATTTTCCAATGAACAAGATGAAGCAGTGCTGAATCCTCTCTTTGTAGGTAAACTGAGGCCACTGGGGACTAAGTGTCTCCCCGTGTGGACTGTGAAGCCATTTGGTCCTCTTCCACTTTTTGTGGTGTTTTTGCTGCTGCACTGTGAGTTTGGTATTTGTTTCACGAAATACTAGGAGCTAAACTGGGACACAGTGCTGGAGGGAGTTCTGTCACGTGTGGTGGGTCAGGGTCTGCAAGAGAATGCACCAACTAGGCTCCTATCTCTCACAGCTTGCAACATTGCCCCCTTGTCCATATCAACCTGATTCTTAATTTTCCTCTGAAAACTCTCCATATAACAAGATGCCTTTACATATAAGGGTCTGTTGGCTGCACCATGTCAGTTACAAGCCATTTGGAATCCAATGGTAGATCCACATGGCCCTACCACGGATGTTTTATCAAACACCTCCCCACCACTGCTCTAGACCCACTACTCAGCAGGATCCAAATTTCTGGCATCTCTGTTCTACACCATTTTCATGAAACTCAGTAAATCAAGGCACTGTCTGGTATACTCATGATCAGCAACAGGACATCCAATGTTTCTCCAGTGCCACCTGGTCATAGGAATTTCAAAAATTTCATGGTATTTATCTAGCCATTTTTCAAGCATGAAGTTGGAGGCACTGTGTGTTTCAGTTCATTCAGCAAACATTAAATGGTGAGTAAGCTCATTTCAATGAAATCTCTGGAGAACTCTCACAGGCATGGCTTCCCAAAGAGTGGACAAAAGGTCACATTAGGCCAGGCCCATTGAGGTCTACAATGTGAGGTCCATGTGTGTTTTGACTCTCAACTATGGCTGCCATTTCTTTAAGAATAAAATCTTGTGATATCCTTGCTGAGATTCCCAGGCCTCTGTGGAAATCCACCCGGGGCCTAGGTCTCAGTTTCCAAGAGCGACTTTCATGCGTGGCCTCTTAAAATCCCAACAAAATTCATGGCAATGCTTCTCTGAGTTCAGTTCCAAAACCCAGTCTCTAAGGGGAATCACACCAGAGTTCAAGCCCACGTGGACCCAGTCATTTTTTCCAATGCCACACAAATGACCAAAATTAAAACCAAAACACTCCCACATGGCCCTCATCTTATTTCATATAGTCAATCATCTTAACCTCTGGCTGGAGGTTTCCATGAGGGGCGCAGCCCAAGACAGTGTCCAAAATCAGCTCGTTTGCCCCTCATTTGTCTAAAGTCAGGGTAGCCTGGACACCGTTTCTGTGAACCAGGAGTGAACAAATAAGCCTGCCGTTAATACTTCTGTGTTTCTCCAATTTGAGGCCTACTGATTTTAGGTATCGATTCTTTAGGTGATTTAGAGTCATGCGAAAACACAAGCACCTCTGCAAGGCTTTGAAGAACTCATTTGACCCAAAGAATCCCTATTGTCATTTGATGGAGTGCAGGAACCTAACAGAGGAAGGCAAGAGACTTCATCCACAATGAATGAAATTTTTTGCCATTTTGGTTTTGGAAGCTCACATGGGATCATTCTTAAAATCCATCAGGTGCTGAGAATCTAAGTCACAGCCACACACAGGCCCAAGAGGCTGATAAAGACACATCCCTTTCCAAAGCAATTAAGCAAAGAGCCACAGGTGAGGCCCATTCATTTAGATTTGAAAACTGTTTTCTTCAGGCTTCACAAAGGGGTGGCCTGAGGCAAAGACCTTCCTGACATTCAGTGCAACACAACAATAAGTAAGCAAAAGGCCCAAAGCAGGGTTTCTGCACTGAGACTTTCCTAGTCACACTGATATCTGAATTTTCTGAGATGCTCGCCATTCTCTTCAGCTATCCAGTACATGGCCATGTCACAGAGCTTGGAGGTGGTACATAGTTTGGACACAAATCCATGAGCCTATTCTGGAGAGTGGCCAGAATTAAGGAAGAAAACTACAACTTAGAAAGATAGCAGGTGTTGCACATCGATAAGACAAGCTGCAGTCCATTCATATATTGGGCATGGGAAGATTTATACTAGACAGGACACATCCATTAATGCATTCTCTTTTCTAATGTCTACAACAACGGACACAGTGAGATACACAGAAACAGAAACACTCGCCGTGTCAAATGACTTACTAGAAACTGTCCACTCCAAACCAAACAAACCGCCTTTTCTATCTATTCTCAGAACATGAGACAAAACAACAAACCCACACCCACTCCCACAAAGGCACCTCCTTCCCCCAAGTAGGTCTGTGACTATCCGGAGTGTCCTCTGACTGGTGGGCCATACTATGTTCCCCCGAAATGGCCTGTCTTCTCTCAGATCTTGTTTCCTTGACCAACTCTGTGAAGATGTCAGGAAAAAGTGGATAGCCACTACCTGTTTTCTCAGGAACGGTCCATCTTCAGAGCTCTCCTGGCATTTGGCCATCCTCACATCATTAGGTACCAAGAAAACTGACTCTGTCCTTGGTAAATCCAAACAAGTGAGCCCACTGGGACTGGGACTGGGACTGCCTCTGGGTGCCTGGCTTCTTGGAAACCAAGTTCAGAGAGTTCCATCACCAAGGAAATGAGGAATGTCACATTCTTTGGAACTGAATGAGGTCACTGCCTTGGCAACCACTTTGTCCTAACAGTTGCTTCCAAGGGAAACATAAGATGGAGGTTGCCCCTACTTCCTGTGACACTTTCATAAGGTAGAATGTATATCACCATTGGCACCCGGGAACAGCTCTCCACTCAGCCCTGGTTTGGTCCATCTTCTGTACAATAAGAAGAGAGAGAGGCAGATTCAGACACATCCCTTCATCCTGACCAGGTTGTTTGCCATGGAAGATGACTTTTGCTCTCTCAGGTGCTTCATACCTGCCTAGAACTTCTCCAGGTATCATTTGTGCATGGACATTTGAGGTTCTCATCAGGTGGAAGGTCCCCAACTTTCCTGTATTGTAAGAACCACTCTGTCCCTGCTCTTCTGTAAAATGATTGAGGGAACAGTGTATACTTGGGGTTAAAAACAGGTTTGATTTGGGTAACGAGTGATTCTGTGTGATGAATAATGGTATTGGGAACCTGCAATATTTACAAGAATATAGAGGTGAAATATAAGTAGGAAAACAGAAATCTAGGTATGATTTGAAGCCCAGAAGGTTTTTCCCTTGATTGGGATACTTAGCTTTGAATGATGTTCTGCAAAGGTGCCTCAGATAATTCGATATACAATGGCATAGGACCTTGTACATTGGATGATTGAATTTAGAAGAGAACATCCAGTCAAAAAGGGATATTCAGTAGGATTAGGAAGATAGTCTTTAGGTTTAGGAAGAAGAGTGAGTATAGGATTTGGACCAAAAGTTCTTTAGCAATAGATTTTCGGTTGTGGAGTGAATGTAAATGTCAGCACATATGAAGAGTCAGTCACTATGTTGAACTGGGGAAAATATGTAGAAAAGCAGATATCAATAGAAACATTACGAAATCAGGCAAAGTAAAAAGTGAGTGATAGAATTAGACATTTTCAACAGGGTTGAGTTTGAATATATAAATTAGGAAAAAAACAAATATGTAGTCACCAATAGGATTGACAATTGACAGCATTAGGCAACCTGGACATGGATGTTTTTAGAAATCCATGTTCACTTTCCATTTAGGCTTTGGTACAATCATAAGTGTGACCTTTCCATTTTTTGTCCAGAATATTACTGTGATAATGAGGTGACATGAGTATTTCTTTCACCATTTCTGGGAGCAATATATTGAAGATGTAAAATGAGAATCGGGGGTACAAAGAGGTGTACCCTGTTTCTAGGAACATAGAGAAAAAGCATGAATAGACCATACAGTGAATAAAAAATATAACTTTTTTGAACTTTAAATAATGAATTGAACTGATATCTGAAAAATTAAAGGAAATCGTATATTGATATACAATCATTCATTCCAACCAGGTATATATGTAATGGAAATATTTGTGTTTTGGTTTATCATGAAGAGTGTGTGAGTTTTGCTTCAAAATGATTATGGAAATTCAAAATAATGTGTTTGGAAAGAAGTCTCACGAAAAGACCAGTCAAGAAACCCTGACAATACATGTGTTCTGAAGCAAAGAGTGGTGAAAGTTGAAACAAATGCTTATTAATTTGTGAACTTGTGGATGAAATGTATATCCTGTGATGTGCAAAAACTGAAGAAACAATAATGTACCAGTGTCGAATACAAATCAATGACAAATTACATATCATGTCCCATAGGAGTCTACTTGCATTGATGTTAGACTGGGTCAGTTACTGTAGAATAATTAGAATTTGTATGCACCATTCACTGAAGTTAGTTTTCAGTACTAGGAAACAAATATGTATTTCAGGTGGATGAATATTACTGATTATCATCTTGTGAAAAGTGGATTATAAATCCACATACATGAACATGAATGAATTTAGAGAGTGTATATTAGACACATATATTTCATATTTTGAAAAATTTGGAGAGTATATCTATATCTATATCTACATCTATACACACACACACACACACACACACACACACAACTCACAGACATTAAAAAGTACCAATATAAATGCCAATCGAAATTCATCAGTAAATATGTATCATCCACAAATGCAAAAATATTTATTTTACTGAACATGAGCTAATGAATAATGTTGTTCTACTAGGACGCTCTCCTATAAGTTGAATTTTCATTTCCAACAGCATTTAGGAGGAGTGAAATCTTCTCACAATTTGTATCTGCCAAGACAGCCACCTCAGAAAAATGTACGTGTGATACCTGGTAGGATTCTATATATGCATATAAATATACGTGTGTGAAGAGACTACAGAAAAAGGAAACAAGAATTCACATATTTGTTAAGTTTAAAACACATGGAGAATATTTCAAATTAATTTGACTAGATTTATAACTCCTACCTTATATAATGCAAATGTCAAGTCCAACTATACAACATGTCTCCTCTGAAGTACTTGTATTTCTAATGTGTTGGGCTAATTTTCTCCATTATATTAGGATGAATAGTCTGAGTCTACTAGGTATGGGTTAGTGTCAGGGATTCAGTATTTCGAATGGAAAATTGGAAAATGAATCCAATGTGTATGTAAATATATGCTGCACAAATATCCTCCCGCTCTCATCCAGAACAATGCCTTGACATTACCTTCACCCCAAGTAAGACACAATTAGAGGAGAAGAGTTACAAAATCAGTGAATACATATCTGGAATGGAAAATGCTCAGGAGTTCACAACCTTGGAGGTGGTAGAGGAGTTTCCAAAACTAAGGGACAGGGTAAACACTCCACAAACATGGAGCTCTGCTGGCCTAAAAACTTTTTGAGAAACTGCCTCTGAGCTTCCACACTTGAAATATATGTTGTTTTCAGGAGATTTGGCTTCCTCTGTAGTGAGAACATCAAAGCTGGGTCTGCATCTATGTGACCTGGAGGACATGGTTTATTATTTTCCAATGAACTAGATGAAGCAGTGCTGAATCCTCTCTTTGTAGGTAAACTGAGGCCACTGGGGACTAAGTGTCTCCCCGTGTGGACTGTGAAGCCATTTGGTCCTCTTCCACTTTTTGTGGTGTTTTTGCTGCTGCACTGTGAGTTTGGTATTTGTTTCACGAAATACTAGGAGCTAAACTGGGACACAGTGCTGGAGGGAGTTCTGTCACGTGTGGTGGGTCAGGGTCTGCAAGAGAATGCACCAACTAGGCTCCTATCTCTCACAGCTTGCCCCATTGCCCCCTTGTCCATATCAACCTGATTCTTAATTTTCCTCTGAAAACTCTCCATATAACAAGATGCCTTTACATATAAGGGTCTGTTGGCTGCACCATGTCAGTTACAAGCCATTTGGAATCCAATGGTAGATCCACATGGCCCTACCACGGATGTTTTATCAAACACCTCCCCACCACTGCTCTAGACCCACTACTCAGCAGGCTCCAAATTTCTGGCATCTCTGTTCTACACCATTTTCATGAAACTCAGTAAATCAAGGCACTGTCTGGTATACTCATGATCAGCAACAGGACATCCAATGTTTCTCCAGTGCCACCTGGTCATAGGAATTTCAAAAATTTCATGGTATTTATCTAGCCATTTTTCAAGCATGAAGTTGGAGGCACTGTGGGTTTCAGTTCATTCAGCAAACATTAAATGGTGAGGAAGCTCATTTCAATGAAATCTCTGGAGAACTCTCACAGGCATGGCTTCCCAAAGAGTGGACAAAAGGTCACATTAGGCCAGGCCCATTGAGGTCTACAATGTGAGGTCCATGTGTGTTTTGACTCTCAACTATGGCTGCCATTTCTTTAAGAATAAAATCATGTGATATCCTTGCTGAGATTCCCAGGCCTCTGTGGAAATCCACCCGGGGCCTAGGTCTCAGTTTCCAAGAGCGACTTTCATGCGTGGCCTCTTAAAATCCCAACAAAATTCATGGCAATGCTTCTCTGAGTTCAGTTCCAAAACCCAGTCTCTAAGGGGAATCACACCAGAGTTCAAGCCCACGTGGACCCAGTCATTTTTTCCAATGCCACACAAATGACCAAAATTAAAACCAAAACACTCCCACATGGCCCTCATCTTATTCCATATAGTCAATCATCTTAACCTCTGGCTGGAGGTTTCCATGATTGGCGCAGCCCAAGACAGTGTCCAAAATCAGCTCGTTTGCCCCTCATTTGTCTAAAGTCAGGGTAGCCTGGACACCGTTTCTGTGAACCAGGAGTGAACAAAAAAGCCTGCCGTTAATACTTCTGTGTTTCTCCAATTTGAGGCCTACTGATTTTAGGTATCGATTCTTTAGGTGATTTAGAGTCATGCGAAAACACAAGCACCTCTGCAGGGCTTTGAAGAACTCATTTGACCCAAAGAATCCCTATTGTCATTTGATGGAGTGCAGGAACCTAACAGAGGAAGGCAAGAGACTTCATCCACAATGAATGAAATTTTTTGCCATTTTGGTTTTGGAAGCTCACATGGGATCATTCTTAAGATCCATCAGGTGCTGAGAATCTAAGTCACAGCCACACACAGGCCCAAGAGGCTGATAAAGACACATCCCTTTCCAAAGCAATTAAGCAAAGAGCCACAGGTGAGGCCCATTCATTTCCATTTGAAAACTGTTTTCTTCAGGCTTCACAAAGGGGTGGCCTGAGGCAAAGACCTTCCTGACATTCAGTGCAACACAACAATAAGTAAGCAAAAGGCCCAAAGCAGGGTTTCTGCACTGAGACTTTCCTGGTCACACTGATATCTGAGTTTTCTGAGATGCTCGCCATTCTCTTCAGCTATCCAGTACATGGCCATGTCACAGAGCTTGGAGGTGGTACATATTTTGGACACAAATCCATGAGCCTATTCTGGAGAGTGGCCAGAATTCAGGAAGAAAACTACAACTTAGAAAGATAGCAGGTGTTGCACATCGATAAGACAAGCTGCAGTCCATTCATATATTGGGCATGGGAAGATTTATACTAGACAGGACACATCCATTAATGCATTCTCTTTTCTAATGTCTACAACAACGGACACAGTGGGATACACAGAAAGAGAAACACTCGCCGTGTCAAATGACTTACTAGAAACTGTCCACTCCAAACCAAACAAACCGCCTTTTCTATCTCTTCTCAGAACATGAGACAAAACAACAAACCCACACCCACTCCCACAAAGGCACCTCCTTTCCCCAAGTACGTCTGTGACTATCCGGAGTGTCCTCTGACTGGTGGGCCATACTATGTTCCCCCGAAATGGCCTGTCTTCTCTCAGATCTTGTTTCCTTGACAAACTCTGTGAAGATGTCAGGAAAAAGTGGATAGCCACTACCTGTTTTCTCAGGAAAAGTCCATCTTCAGAGCTCTCCTGGCATTTGGCCATCCTCACATCATTAGGTACCAAGAAAACTGACCCTGTCCTTGGTAAATCCAAACAAGTGAGCCCACTGGGACTGGGACTGGGACTGCCTCTGGGTGCCTGGCTTCTTGGATACCAAGTTCAGAGAGTTTCATCACCAAGGAAATGAGGAATGTCACATTCTTTGGAACTGAATGAGGTCACTGCCTTGGCAACCACTTTGTCCTAACAGTTGCTTCCAAGGGTAACATAAGATGGAGGTTGCCCCTACTTCCTGTGACACTTTCATAAGGTAGAATGTATATCACCATTGGCACCCGGGAACAGCTCTCCACTCAGCCCTGGTTTGGTCCATCTTCTGTACAATAAGAAGAGAGAGAGGCAGATTCAGACACATCCCTTCATCCTGACCAGGTTGTTTGCCATGGAAGATGACTTTTGCTCTCTCAGGTGCTTCATACCTGCCTACAACTTCTCCAGGTATCATTTGTGCATGGACATTTGAGGTTCTCATCAGGTGGAAGGTCCCCAACTTTCCTGTATTGTAAGAACCACTCTGTCCCTGCACTTCTGTAAAATGATTGAGGGAACAGTGTATACTTGGGGTTAAAAACAGGTTTGATTTGGGTTACGAGTGATTCTGTGTGATGAATAATGGTATTGGGAACCTGCAATATTTACAAGAATATAGAGGTGAAATATAAGTAGGAAAACAGAAATCTAGGTATGATTTGAAGCCCAGAAGGGTTTTGCCCTTGATTGGGATACTTAGCTTTGAATGATGTTCTGCAAAGTTCCTCAGCTAATTCGATATACAATGGCATAGGACCTTGTACATTGGATGATTGAATTTAGAGAGAACATCCAGTCAAAAAGGGATATTCAATAGGATTAGGAAGATAGTCGGTAGGTTTAGGAAGAAGTGTGAGTATAGAATTTGGACCAAAAGTTCTTTAGCAATAGACTTTCGGTTGTTGAGTGAATGTAAATGTCAGCACATATGAAGAGTCAGTCACTATGTTGAACTAGGGAAAATATGTAGAAAAGCAGATATCAATAGAAATATTAGGAAATCAGGCAAAGTATAAAGTGAGTGATAGAATTAGACATTTTCAACAGGGTTGAGTTTGAATATATAAATTAGGAAAAAAACAAATATGTAGTCACCAATATGATTGACAATTGACAGCATTAGGCATCCTGGACATGGATGTTTTTAGAAATCCATGTTCACTTTCCATTTAGGCTTTGGTACAATCATAAGTGTGACCTTTCCATTTTTTGTCCAGAATATTACTGTGATAATGAGGTGACATGAGTATTTCTTTCACCATTTCTGGGAGCAATATATTGAAGATGTAAAATGAGAATCGGGGTTACAAAGAGGTGTACCCTGTTTCTAGGAATATAGAGAAAAAGCATGAATAGACCATACTGTGAATAAATAATATAACTTTTTTGAACTTTAAATAATGAACTGAACTGATATGTGAAAAATTAAAGGAAATCGTATATTGATATACAATCATTCATTCCAACCAGGTATATATGTAATGGAAATATTTGTGTTTTGGTTTATCATGAAGAGTGTGTGACGTTTGCTTCAAAATGATTATGGAAATTCAAAATAATGTGTTTGGAAAGAAGTCTCACGAAAAGACCAGTCAAGAAACCCTGACAATACATGTGTTCTGAAGCAAGAAGTGGTGAAAGTTGAAACAAATGCTTATTAATTTGTGAACTTGTGGATGAAATGTATATCCTGTGATGTGCAAAAACTGAAGAAACAATAATGTACCAGTGTCGAATACAAATGAATGACAAATTACATATGATGTCCCATAGGAGTCTACTTGCATTGATGTTAGACTTCGTCAGTTACTGTAGAATACTTAGGATTTGTATGCACCATTCACTGAAGTTAGTTTTCAGTACTAGGAAACAAATATGTATTTCAGGTGGATGAATATTACTGATTATCATCTTGTGAAAAGTGGATTATAAATCCACATACATGAACATGAATGAATTTAGAGAGTGTATATTAGACACATATATTTCATATTTTGAAAAATTTGGAGAGTATATCTATATCTATATCTACATCTATACACACACACACACACACACACACACACACAACTCACAGACATTAAAAAGTACCAATATAAATGCCAATCGAAATTCATCAGTAAATATGTATCATCCACAAATGCAAAAATATTTATTTTACTGAACATGAGCTAATGAATAATGTTGTTCTACTAGGACGCTCTCCTATAAGTTGAATTTTCATTTCCAACAGCATTTAGGAGGAGTGAACTCTTCTCACAATTTGTATCTGCCAAGACAGCCACCTCACAAAAATGTACGTGTGATACCTGGTAGGATTCTATATATGCATATAAATATACATGTGTGAATAGACTACAGAAAAAGGAAAGAAGAATTCACATATTTGTTAAGTTTAAAACACATGGAGAATATTTCAAATAAATTTGACTAGATTTATAACTCCTACCTTATATAATGCAAATGTCAAGTCCAACTATACAACATGTCTCCTCTGAAGTACTTGTATTTCTAATGTGTTGGGTTAATTTTCTCCATTATATTAGGATGAATAGTCTGAGTCTACTAGGTATGGGTTAGTGTCAGGGATTCAGTATTTCGAATGGAAAATTGGAAAATGAATCCAATGTGTATGTAAATATATGCTGCACTAATATCCTCCCGCTCTCATCCAGAACAATGCCTTGACATTACCTTCACCCCAAGTAAGACACAATTAGAGGAGAAGAGTTACAAAATCAGTGAATACATATCTGGAATGGAAAATGCTCAGGAGTTCACAACCTTGGAGGTGGTAGAGGAGTTTCCAAAACTAAGGGACAGGGTAAACACTCCACAAACATGGAGCTCTGCTGGCCTAAAAACTTTTTGAGAAACTGCCTCTGAGCTTCCACACTTGAAATATATGTAGTTTTCTGGAGATTTGGCTTCCTCTGTAGTGAGAACATCAAAGCTGGGTCTGCATCTATGTGACCTGGAGGACATGGTTTCTTATTTTCCAATGAACAAGATGAAGCAGTGCTGAATCCTCTCTTTGTAGGTAAACTGAGGCCACTGGGGACTAAGTGTCTCCCCGTGTGGACTGTGAAGCCATTTGGTCCTCTTCCACTTTTTGTGGTGTTTTTGCTGCTGCACTGTGAGTTTGGTATTTGTTTCACGAAATACTAGGAGCTAAACTGGGACACAGTGCTGGAGGGAGTTCTGTCACGTGTGGTGGGTCAGGGTCTGCAAGAGAATGCACCAACTAGGCTCCTATCTCTCACAGCTTACCCCATTGCACCCTTGTCCATATCAACCTGATTCTTAATTTTCCTCTGAAAACTCTCCATATAACAAGATGCCTTTACATATAAGGGTCTGTTGGCTGCACCATGTCAGTTACAAGCCATTTGGAATCCAATGGTAGATCCACATGGCCCTACCACGGATGTTTTATCAAACACCTCCCCACCACTGCTCTAGACCCACTACTCAGCAGGCTCCAAATTTCTGGCATCTCTGTTCTACACCATTTTCATGAAACTCAATAAATCAAGGCACTGTCTGGTATACTCATGATCAGCAACAGGACATCCAATGTTTCTCCAGTGCCACCTGGTCATAGGAATTTCAAAAATTTCATGGTATTTATCTAGCCATTTTTCAAGCATGAAGTTGGAGGCACTGTGGGTTTCAGTTCATTCAGCAAACATTAAATGGTGAGGAAGCTCATTTCAATGAAATCTCTGGAGAACTCTCACAGGCATGGCTTCCCAAAGAGTGGACAAAAGGTCACATTAGGCCAGGCCCATTGAGGTCTACAATGTGAGGTCCATGTGTGTTTTGACTCTCAACTATGGCTGCCATTTCTTTAAGAATAAAATCATGTGATATCCTTGCTGAGATTCCCAGGCCTCTGTGGAAATCCACCCGGGGCCTAGGTCTCAGTTTCCAAGAGCGACTTTCATGCGTGGCCTCTTAAAATCCCAACAAAATTCATGGCAATGCTTCTCTGAGTTCAGTTCCAAAACCCAGTCTCTAAGGGGAATCACACCAGAGTTCAAGCCCACGTGGACCCAGTCATTTTTTCCTATGCCACACAAATGACCAAAATTAAAACCAAAACACTCCCACATGGCCCTCATCTTATTCCATATAGTCAATCATCTTAACCTCTGGCTGGAGGTTTCCATGAGGGGCGCAGCCCAAGACAGTGTCCAAAATCAGCTCGTTTGCCCCTCATTTGTCTAAAGTCAGGGTAGCCTGGACACCGTTTCTGTGAACCAGGAGTGAACAAATAAGCCTGCCGTTAATACTTCTGTGTTTCTCCAATTTGAGGCCTACTGATTTTAGGTATCGATTCTTTAGGTGATTTAGAGTCATGCGAAAACACAAGCACCTCTGCAGGGCTTTGAAGAACTCATTTGACCCAAAGAATCCCTATTGTCATTTGATGGAGTGCAGGAACCTAACAGAGGAAGGCAAGAGACTTCATCCACAATGAATGAAATTTTTTGCCATTTTGGTTTTGGAAGCTCACATGGGATCATTCTTAAGATCCATCAGGTGCTGAGAATCTAAGTCACAGCCACACACAGGCCCAAGAGGCTGATAAAGACACATCCCTTTCCAAAGCAATTAAGCAAAGAGCCACAGGTGAGGCCCATTCATTTCCATTTGAAAACTGTTTTCTTCAGGCTTCACAAAGGGGTGGCCTGAGGCAAAGACCTTCCTGACATTCAGTGCAACACAACAATAAGTAAGCAAAAGGCCCAAAGCAGGGTTTCTGCACTGAGACTTTCCTGGTCACACTGATATCTGAGTTTTCTGAGATGCTCGCCATTCTCTTCAGCTATCCAGTACATGGCCATGTCACAGAGCTTGGAGGTGGTACATATTTTGGACACAAATCCATGAGCCTATTCTGGAGAGTGGCCAGAATTCAGGAGGAAAACTACAACTTAGAAAGATAGCAGGTGTTGCACATCGATAAGACAAGCTGCAGTCCATTCATATATTGGGCATGGGAAGATTTATACTAGACAGGACACATCCATTAATGCATTCTCTTTTCGAATGTCTACAACAACGGACACAGTGGGATACACAGAAAGAGAAACACTCGCCGTGTCAAATGACTTACTAGAAACTGTCCACTCCAAACCAAACAAACCGCCTTTTCTATCTCTTCTCAGAACATGAGACAAAACAACAAACCCACACCCACTCCCACAAAGGCACCTCCTTCCCCCAAGTACGTCTGTGACTATCCGGAGTGTCCTCTGACTGGTGGGCCATACTATGTTCCCCCGAAATGGCCTGTCTTCTCTCAGATCTTGTTTCCTTGACCAACTCTGTGAAGATGTCAGGAAAAAGTGGATAGCCACTACCTGTTTTCTCAGGAAAAGTCCATCTTCAGAGCTCTCCTGACATTTGGCCATCCTCACATCATTAGGTACCAAGAAAACTGACCCTGTCCTTGGTAAATCCAAACAAGTGAGCCCACTGGGACTGGGACTGGGACTGCCTCTGGGTGCTGGCTTCTTGGATACCAAGTTCAGAGAGTTTCATCACCAAGGAAATGAGGAATGTCACATTCTTTGGAACTGAATGAGGTCACTGCCTTGGCAACCACTTTGTCCTAACAGTTGCTTCCAAGGGTAACATAAGATGGAGGTTGCCCCTACTTCCTGTGACACTTTCATAAGGTAGAATGTATATCACCATTGGCACCCGGGAACAGCTCTCCACTCAGCCCTGGTTTGGTCCATCTTCTGTACAATAAGAAGAGAGAGAGGCAGATTCAGACACATCCCTTCATCCTGACCAGGTTGTTTGCCATGGAAGATGACTTTTGCTCTCTCAGGTGCTTCATACCTGCCTACAACTTCTCCAGGTATCATTTGTGCATGGACATTTGAGGTTCTCATCAGGTGGAAGGTCCCCAACTTTCCTGTATTGTAAGAACCACTCTGTCCCTGCTCTTCTGTAAAATGATTGAGGGAACAGTGTATACTTGGGGTTAAAAACAGGTTTGATTTGGGTTACGAGTGATTCTGTGTGATGAATAATGGTATTGGGAACCTGCAATATTTACAAGAATATAGAGGTGAAATATAAGTAGGAAAACAGAAATCTAGGTATGATTTGAAGCCCAGAAGGGTTTTGCCTTTGATTGGGATACTTAGCTTTGAATGATGTTCTGCAAAGATCCTCAGATAATTCGATATACAATGGCATAGGACCTTGTACATTGGATGATTGAATTTAGAGAGAACATCCAGTCAAAAAGGGATATTCAATAGGATTAGGAAGATAGTCGGTAGGTTTAGGAAGAAGTGTGAGTATAGAATTTGGACCAAAAGTTCTTTAGCAATAGACTTTCGGTTGTTGAGTGAATGTAAATGTCAGCACATATGAAGAGTCAGTCACTATGTTGAACTAGGGAAAATATGTAGAAAAGCAGATATCAATAGAAATATTAGGAAATCAGGCAAAGTATAAAGTGAGTGATAGAATTAGACATTTTCAACAGGGTTGAGTTTGAATATATAAATTAGGAAAAAAACAAATATGTAGTCACCAATATGATTGACAATTGACAGCATTAGGCATCCTGGACATGGATGTTTTTAGAAATCCATGTTCACTTTCCATTTAGGCTTTGGTACAATCATAAGTGTGACCTTTCCATTTTTTGTCCAGAATATTACTGTGATAATGAGGTGACATGAGTATTTCTTTCACCATTTCTGGGAGCAATATATTGAAGATGTAAAATGAGAATCGGGGTTACAAAGAGGTGTACCCTGTTTCTAGGAATATAGAGAAAAAGCATGAATTGACCATACTGTGAATAAATAATATAACTTTTTTGAACTTTAAATAATGAACTGAACTGATATGTGAAAAATTAAAGGAAATCGTATATTGATATACAATCATTCATTCCAACCAGGTATATATGTAATGGAAATATTTGTGTTTTGGTTTATCATGAAGAGTGTGTGACGTTTGCTTCAAAATGATTATGGAAATTCAAAATAATGTGTTTGGAAAGAAGTCTCATGAAAAGACCAGTCAAGAAACCCTGACAATACATGTGTTCTGAAGCAATAAGTGGTGAAAGTTGAAACAAATGCTTATTAATTTGTGAACTTGTGGATGAAATGTATATCCTGTGATGTGCAAAAACTGAAGAAACAATAATGTACCAGTGTCGAATACAAATGAATGACAAATTACATATCATGTCCCATAGGAGTCTACTTGCATTGATGTTAGACTGGGTCAGTTACTGTAGAATACTTAGGATTTGTATGCACCATTCACTGAAGTTAGTTTTCAGTACTAGGAAACAAATATGTATTTCAGGTGGATGAATATTTCTGATTATCATCTTGTGAAAAGTGGATTATAAATCCACATACATGAACATGAATGAATTTAGAGAGTGTATATTAGACACATATATTTCATATTTTGAAAAATTTGGAGAGTATATCTATATCTATATCTACATCTATACACACACACACACACACACACACACACACACAACTCACAGACATTAAAAAGTACCAATATAAATGCCAATCGAAATTCATCAGTAAATACGTATCATCCACAAATGCAAAAATATTTATTTTACTGAACACGAGCTAATGAATAATGTTGTTCTACTAGGACGCTCTCCTATAAGTTGAATTTTCATTTCCAACAGCATTTAGGAGGAGTGAACTCTTCTCACAATTTGTATCTGCCAAGACAGCCACCTCACAAAAATGTACGTGTGATACCTGGTAGGATTCTATATATGCATATAAATATACATGTGTGAATAGACTACAGAAAAAGGAAACAAGAATTCACATATTTGTTAAGTTTAAAACACATGGAGAATATTTCAAATAAATTTGACTAGATTTATAACTCCTACCTTATATAATGCAAATGTCAAGTCCAACTATACAACATGTCTCCTCTGAAGTACTTGTATTTCTAATGTGTTGGGTTAATTTTCTCCATTATATTAGGATGAATAGTCTGAGTCTACTAGGTATGGGTTAGTGTCAGGGATTCAGTATTTCGAATGGAAAATTGGAAAATGAATCCAATGTGTATGTAAATATATGCTGCACTAATATCCTCCCGCTCTCATCCAGAACAATGCCTTGACATTACCTTCACCCCAAGTAAGACACAATTAGAGGAGAAGAGTTACAAAATCAGTGAATACATATCTGGAATGGAAAATGCTCAGGAGTTCACAACCTTGGAGGTGGTAGAGGAGTTTCCAAAACTAAGGGACAGGGTAAACACTCCACAAATATGGAGCTCTGCTGGCCTAAAAACTTTTTGAGAAACTGCCTCTGAGCTTCCACACTTGAAATATATGTAGTTTTCTGGAGATTTGGCTTCCTCTGTAGTGAGAACATCAAAGCTGGGTCTGCATCTATGTGACCTGGAGGACATGGTTTCTTATTTTCCAATGAACAAGATGAAGCAGTGCTGAATCCTCTCTTTGTAGGTAAACTGAGGCCACTGGGGACTAAGTGTCTCCCCGTGTGGACTGTGAAGCCATTTGGTCCTCTTCCACTTTTTGTGGTGTTTTTGCTGCTGCACTGTGAGTTTGGTATTTGTTTCACGAAATACTAGGAGCTAAACTGGGACACAGTGCTGGAGGGAGTTCTGTCACGTGTGGTGGGTCAGGGTCTGCAAGAGAATGCACCAACTAGGCTCCTATCTCTCACAGCTTACCCCATTGCCCCCTTGTCCATATCAACCTGATTCTTAATTTTCCTCTGAAAACTCTCCATATAACAAGATGCCTTTACATATAAGGGTCTGTTGGCTGCACCATGTCAGTTACAAGCCATTTGGAATCCAATGGTAGATCCACATGGCCCTACCACGGATGTTTTATCAAACACCTCCCCACCACTGCTCTAGACCCACTACTCAGCAGGCTCCAAATTTCTGGCATCTCTGTTCTACACCATTTTCATGAAACTCAGTAAATCAAGGCACTGTCTGGTATACTCATGATCAGCAACAGGACATCCAATGTTTCTCCAGTGCCACCTGGTCATAGGAATTTCAAAAATTTCATGGTATTTATCTAGCCATTTTTCAAGCATGAAGTTGGAGGCACTGTGGGTTTCAGTTCATTCAGCAAACATTAAATGGTGAGGAAGCTCATTTCAATGAAATCTCTGGAGAACTCTCACAGGCATGGCTTCCCAAAGAGTGGACAAAAGGTCACATTAGGCCAGGCCCATTGAGGTCTACAATGTGAGGTCCATGTGTGTTTTGACTCTCAACTATGGCTGCCATTTCTTTAAGAATAAAATCATTTGATATCCTTGCTGAGATTCCCAGGCCTCTGTGGAAATCCACCCGGGGCCTAGGTCTCAGTTTCCAAGAGCGACTTTCATGCGTGGCCTCTTAAAATCCCAACAAAATTCATGGAGATGCTTCTCTGAGCTCAGTTCCAAAACCCAGTCTCTAAGGGGAATCACACCAGAGTTCAAGCCCACATGGACCCAGTCATTTTTTCCAATGCCACACAAATGACCAAAATTAAAACCAAAACACTCCCACATGGCCCTCATCTTATTTCATATAGTCAATCATCTTAACCTCTGGCTGGAGGTTTCCATGAGGGGTGCAGCCCAAGACAGTGTCCAAAATCAGCTCGTTTGCCCCTCATTTGTCTAAAGTCAGGGTAGCCTGGACACCGTTTCTGTGAACCAGGAGTGAACAAATAAGCCTGCCGTTAATACTTCTGTGTTTCTCCAATTTGAGGCCTACTGATTTTAGGTATCGATTCTTTAGGTGATTTAGAGTCATGCGAAAACACAAGCACCTCTGCAGGGCTTTGAAGAACTCATTTGACCCAAAGAATCCCTATTGTCATTTGATGGAGTGCAGGAACCTAACAGAGGAAGGCAAGAGACTTCATCCACAATGAATGAAATTTTTTGCCATTTTGGTTTTGGAAGCTCACATGGGATCATTCTTAAGATCCATCAGGTGCTGAGAATCTAAGTCACAGCCACACACAGGCCCAAGAGGCTGATAAAGACACATCCCTTTCCAAAGCAATTAAGCAAAGAGCCACAGGTGAGGCCCATTCATTTCCATTTGAAAACTGTTTTCTTCAGGCTTCACAAAGGGGTGGCCTGAGGCAAAGACCTTCCTGACATTCAGTGCAACACAACAATAAGTAAGCAAAAGGCCCAAAGCAGGGTTTCTGCACTGAGACTTTCCTTGTCACACTGATATCTGAGTTTTCTGAGATGCTCGCCATTCTCTTCAGCTATCCAGTACATGGCCATGTCACAGAGCTTGGCAGTGGTACATATTTTGGACACAAATCCATGAGCCTATTCTGGAGAGTGGCCAGAATTCAGGAAGAAAACTACAACTTAGAAAGATAGCAGGTGTTGCACATCGATAAGACAAGCTGCAGTCCATTCATATATTGGGCATGGGAAGATTTATACTAGACAGGACACATCCATTAATGCATTCTCTTTTCTAATGTCTACAACAACGGACACAGTGGGATACACAGAAAGAGAAACACTCGCCGTGTCAAATGACTTACTAGAAACTGTCCACTCCAAACCAAACAAACCGCCTTTTCTATCTATTCTCAGAACATGAGACAAAACAACAAACCCACACCCACTCCCACAAAGGCACCTCCTTCCCCCAAGTACGTCTGTGACTATCCGGAGTGTCCTCTGACTGGTGGGCCATACTATGTTCCCCCGAAATGGCCTGTCTTCTCTCAGATCTTGTTTCCTTGACCAACTCTGTGAAGATGTCAGGAAAAAGTGGTTAGCCACTACCTGTTTTCTCAGGAAATGTCCATCTTCAGAGCTCTCCTGGCATTTGGCCATCCTCACATCATTAGGTACCAAGAAAACTGACTCTGTCCTTGGTAAATCCAAACAAGTGAGCCCACTGGGACTGGGACTGGGACTGCCTCTGGGTGCCTGGCTTCTTGGATACCAAGTTCAGAGGAGAGTTCCATCACCAAGGAAATGAGGTATGTCACATTCTTTGGAACTGAATGAGGACACTGCCTTGGCAACCACTTTGTCCTAACAGTGGCTTCCAAGGGTTACATAAGATGGAGGTTGCCCCTACTTCCTGTGACACTTTCATAAGGTAGAATGTATATCACCATTGGCACCCGGGAACAGCTCTCCACTCAGCCCTGGTTCGGTCCATCTTCTGTACAATAAGAAGAGAGAGAGGCAGATTCAGACACATCCCTTCATCCTGACCAGGTTGTTTGCCATGGAAGATGACTTTTGCTCTCTCAGGTGCTTCATACCTGCCTACAACTTCTCCAGGTATCATTTGTGCATGGACATTTGAGGTTCTCATCAGGTGGAAGGTCCCCAACTTTCCTGTATTGTAAGAACCACTCTGTCCCTGCTCTTCTTAAAATGATTGAGGGAACAGTGTATACTTGGGGTTAAAAACAGGTTTGATTTGGGTTACGAGTGATTCTGTGTATGAATAATGGTATTGGGAACCTGCAATATTTACAAGAATATAGAGGTGAAATATAAGTAGGAAAACAGAAATCTAGGTATGATTTGAAGCCCAGAAGGGTTTTGCCCTTGATTGGGATACTTAGCTTTGAATGATGTTCTGCAAAGATGCCTCAGGTAATTCGATATACAATGGCATAGGACCTTGTACATTGGATGATTGAATTTAGAAGAGAACATCCAGTCAAAAAGGGATATTCAGTAGGATTAGGAAGATAGTCTGTAGGTTTAGGAAGAAGAGTGAGTATAGAATTTGGACCAAAAGTTCTTTAGCAATAGACTTTCGGTTGTTGAGTGAATGTAAATGTCAGCACATATGAAGAGTCAGTCACTATGTTGAACTGGGGAAAATATGTAGAAAAGCAGATATCAATAGAAACATTACGAAATCAGGCAAAGTATAAAGTGAGTGATAGAATTAGACATTTTCAACAGGGTTGAGTTTGAATATATAAATTAGGAAAAAAACAAATATGTAGTCACCAATAGGATTGACAATTGACAGCATTAGGCAACCTGGACATGGATGTTTTTAGAAATC
Organism: Callospermophilus lateralis; assembly: GCF_048772815.1. NCBI lineage: Eukaryota > Metazoa > Chordata > Mammalia > Rodentia > Sciuridae > Callospermophilus > Callospermophilus lateralis. The sequence continues at coordinate 72,071 of NW_027514228.1, forward strand.
CATGTTCACTTTCCATTTAGGCTTTGGTACAATCATAAGTGTGACCTTTCCATTTTTTGTCCAGAATATTACTGTGATAATGAGGTGACATGAGTATTTCTTTCACCATTTCTGGGAGCAATATATTGAAGATGTAAAATGAGAATCGGGGGTACAAAGAGGTGTACCCTGTTTCTAGGAACATAGAGAAAAAGCATGAATAGACCATACAGTGAATAAAAAATATAACTTTTTTGAACTTTAAATAATGAATTGAACTGATATCTGAAAAATTAAAGGAAATCGTATATTGATATACAATCATTCATTCCAACCAGGTATATATGTAATGGAAATATTTGTGTTTTGGTTTATCATGAAGAGTGTGTGAGTTTTGCTTCAAAATGATTATGGAAATTCAAAATAATGTGTTTGGAAAGAAGTCTCACGAAAAGACCAGTCAAGAAACCCTGACAATACATGTGTTCTGAAGCAAGAAGTGGTGAAAGTTGAAACAAATGCTTATTAATTTGTGAACTTGTGGATGAAATGTATATCCTGTGATGTGCAAAAACTGAAGAAACAATAATGTACCAGTGTCGAATACAAATGAATGACAAATTACATATCATGTCCCATAGGAGTCTACTTGCATTGATTTAGACTGGGTCAGTTACTGTAGAATAATTAGGATTTGTATGCACCATTCACTGAAGTTAGTTTTCAGTACTAGGAAACAAATATGTATTTCAGGTGGATGAATATTTCTGATTATCATCTTGTGAAAAGTGGATTATAAATCCACATACATGAACATGAATGAATTTAGAGAGTGTATATTAGACACATATATTTCATATTTTGAAAAATTTGGAGAGTATATCTATATCTATATCTATATCTATACACACACACACACACACACACACACACACACACACACACAACTCACAGACATTAAAAAGTACCAATATAAATGCCAATCGAAATTCATCAGTAAATATGTATCATCCACAAATGCAAAAATATTTATTTTATTGAACATGAGTTAATGTATAATGTTGTTCTACTAGGACGCTCTCCTATAAGTTGAATTTTCATTTCCAACAGCATTTAGGAGGAGTGAACTCTTCTCACAATTTGTATCTGCCAAGACAGCCATCTCACAAAAATGTACGTGTGATACCTGGTAGGATTCTATATATGCATATAAATATACGTGTGTGAAGAGACTACCGAAAAAGGAAACAAGAATTCACATATTTGTTAAGTTTAAAACACATGGAGAATATTTCAAATAAATTTGTCTAGATTTATAACTCCTACCTTATATAATGCAAATGTCAAGTCCAACTATACAACATGTCTCCTCTGAAGTACTTGTATTTCTAATGTGTTGGGTTAATTTTCTCCATTATATTAGGATGAATAGTCTGAGTCTACTAGGTATGGGTTAGTGTCAGGGATTCAGTATTTCGAATGGAAAATTGGAAAATGAATCCAATGTGTATGTAAATATATGCTGCACAAATATCCTCCCGCTCTCATCCAGAACAATGCCTTGACATTACCTTCATCCCAAGTAAGACACAATTAGAGGAGAAGAGTTACAAAATCAGTGAATACATATCTGGAATGGAAAATGCTCAGGAGTTCACAACCTTGGAGGTGGTAGAGGAGTTTCCAAAACTAAGGGACAGGGTAAACACTCCACAAACATGGAGCTCTGCTGGCCTAAAAACTTTTTGAGAAACTGCCTCTGAGCTTCCACACTTGAAATATATGTAGTTTTCTGGAGATTTGGCTTCCTCTATAGTGAGAACATCAAAGCTGGGTCTGCATCTATGTGACCTGGAGGACATGGTTTCTTATTTTCCAATGAACAAGATGAAGCAGTGCTGAATCCTCTCTTTGTAGGTAAACTGAGGCCACTGGGGACTAAGTGTCTCCCCGTGTGGACTGTAAAGCCATTTGGTCCTCTTCCACTTTTTGTGGTGTTTTTGCTGCTGCACTGTGAGTTTGGTATTTGTTTCACGAAATACTAGGAGCTAAACTGGGACACAGTGCTGGAGGGAGTTCTGTCACGTGTGGTGGGTCAGGGTCTGCAAGAGAATGCACCAACTAGGCTCCTATCTCTCACAGCTTGCCCCATTGCCCCCTTGTCCATATCAACCTGATTCTTAATTTTCCTCTGAAAACTCTCCATATAACAAGATGCCTTTACATATAAGGGTCTGTTGGCTGCACCATGTCAGTTACAAGCCATTTGGAATCCAATGGTAGATCCACATGGCCCTACCACGGATGTTTTATCAAACACCTCCCCACCACTGCTCTAGACCCACTACTCAGCAGGCTCCAAATTTCTGGCATCTCTGTTCTACACCATTTTCATGAAACTCAGTAAATCAAGGCACTGTCTGGTATACTCATGATCAGCAACAGGACATCCAATGTTTCTCCAGTGCCACCTGGTCATAGGAATTTAAAAAATTTCATGGTATTTATCTAGCCATTTTTCAAGCATGAAGTTGGAGGCACTGTGGGTTTCAGTTCATTCAGCAAACATTAAATGGTGAGGAAGCTCATTTCAATGAAATCTCTGGAGAACTCTCACAGGCATGGCTTCCCAAAGAGTGGACAAAAGGTCACATTAGGCCAGGCCCATTGAGGTCTACAATGTGAGGTCCATGTGTGTTTTGACTTTCAACTATGGCTGCCATTTCTTTAAGAATAAAATCATGTGATATCCTTGCTGAGATTCCCAGGCCTCTGTGGAAATCCACCCGGGGCCTAGGTCTCAGTTTCCAAGAGCGACTTTCATGCATGGCCTCTTAAAATCCCAACAAAATTCATGGCAATGCTTCTCTGAGTTCAGTTCCAAAACCCAGTCTCTAAGGGGAATCACACCAGAGTTCAAGCCCACGTGGACCCAGTCATTTTTTCCAATGCCACACAAATGACCAAAATTAAAACCAAAACACTCCCACATGGCCCTCATCTTATTTCATATAGTCAATCATCTTAACCTCTGGCTGGAGGTTTCCATGAGGGGCGCAGCCCAAGACAGTGTCCAAAATCAGCTCGTTTGCCCCTCATTTGTCTAAAGTCAGGGTAGCCTGGACACCGTTTCTGTGAACCAGGAGTGAACAAATAAGCCTGCCGTTAATACTTCTGTGTTTCTCCAATTTGAGGCCTACTGATTTTAGGTATCGATTCTTTAGGTGATTTAGAGTCATGCGAAAACACAAGCACCTCTGCAGGGCTTTGAAGAACTCATTTGACCCAAAGAATCCCTATTGTCATTTGATGGAGTGCAGGAACCTAACAGAGGAAGGCAAGAGACTTCATCCACAATGAATGAAATTTTTTGCCATTTTGGTTTTGGAAGCTCACATGGGATCATTCTTAAGATCCATCAGGTGCTGAGAATCTAAGTCACAGCCACACACAGGCCCAAGAGGCTGATAAAGACACATCCCTTTCCAAAGCAATTAAGCAAAGAGCCACAGGTGAGGCCCATTCATTTCCATTTGAAAACTGTTTTCTTCAGGCTTCACAAAGGGGTGGCCTGAGGCAAAGACCTTCCTGACATTCAGTGCAACACAACAATAAGTAAGCAAAAGGCCCAAAGCAGGGTTTCTGCACTGAGACTTTCCTTGTCACACTGATATCTGAGTTTTCTGAGATGCTCGCCATTCTCTTCAGCTATCCAGTACATGGCCATGTCACAGAGCTTGGAGGTGGTACATATTTTGGACACAAATCCATGAGCCTATTCTGGAGAGTGGCCAGAATTCAGGAAAAAAACTAGAACTTAGAAAGATAGCAGGTGTTGCACATCGATAAGACAAGCTGCAGTCCATTCATATATTGGGCATGGGAAGATTTATACTAGACAGGACACATCCATTAATGCATTCTCTTTTCTAATGTCTACAACAACGGACACAGTGGGATACACAGAAACAGAAACACTCGCCTTGTCAAATGACTTACTAGAAACTGTCCACTCCATACCAAACAAACCGCCTTTTCTATCTATTCTCAGAACATGAGACAAAACAACAAACCCACACACACTCCCACAAAGGCACCTCCTTCCCCCAAGTAGGTCTGTGACTATCTGGAGTGTCCTCTGACTGGTGGGCCATACTATGTTCCCCCGAAATGGCCTGTCTTCTCTCAGATCTTGTTTCCTTGACCAACTCTCTGAAAATGTCAGGAAAAAGTGGTTAGCCACTACCTGTTTTCTCAGGAAAAGTCCATCTTCAGAGCTCTCCTGGCATTTGGCCATCCTCACATCATTAGGTACCAAGAAAACTGACTCTGTCCTTGGTAAATCCAAGCAAGTGAGCCCACTGGGACTGGGACTGCGACTGCCTCTGGGTGCCTGGCTTCTTGGATACCAAGTTCAGAGAGTTCCATCACCAAGGAAATGAGGTATGTCACATTCTTTGGAACTGAATGAGGTCACTGCCTTGGCAACCACTTTGTCCTAACAGTAGCTTCAAAGGGTAACATAAAATGGAGGTTGCCCCCGCTTCCTGTGACACTTTCATAAGGTAGAATGTATATCACCATTGGCACCCGGGAACAGCTCTCCACTCAGGCCTGGTTTGGTCCATCTTCTCTACAATAAGAAGAGAGAGATTCAGATTCAGACACATCCCTTCATCCTGACCAGGTTGTTTGCCATGGAAGATGACTTTTGCTCTCTCAGGTGCTTCATACCTGCCTACAACTTCTCCAGGTATCATTTGTGCATGGACATTTGAGGTTCTCATCAGGTGGAAGGTCCCCAACTTTCCTGTATTGTAAGAACCACTCTGTCCCTGCTCTTCTGTAAAATGATTGAGGGAACAGTGTATACTTGGGGTTAAAAACAGGTTTGATTTGGGTTACGAGTGATTCTGTGTGATGGATAATGGTATTGGGAACCTACAATATTTACAAGAATATAGAGGTGAAATATAAGTAGGAAAACAGAAATCTAGGTATGATTTGAAGCCCAGAAGGGTTTTACCCTTGATTGGGATACTTAGCTTTGAATGATGTTCTGCAAAGATGCCTCAGATATTTCGATATACAATGGCATAGGACCTTGTACATTGGATGATTGAATTTAGAAGAGAACATCCAGTCAAAAAGGGATATTCAGTAGGATTAGGAAGATAGTCTGTAGGTTTAGGAAGAAGAGTGAGTATAGGATTTGGACCAAATGTTCGTTAGCAATAGACTTTCGGTTGTTGAGTGAATGTAAATGTCAGCACATATGAAGAGTCAGTCACTATGTTGAACTGGGGAAAATATGTAGAAAAGCAGATATCAATAGAAACATTATGAAATCAGGCAAAGTATAAAGTGAGTGATAGAATTAGACATTTTCAACAGGGTTGAGTTTGAATATATAAATTAGGAAAAAAACAAATATGTAGTCACTAATAGGATTGAAAATTGACAGCATTAGGCAACCTGGACATGGATTTTTTTAGAAATCCATGTTCACTTTCCATTTAGGCTTTGGTACAATCATAAGTGTGACCTTTCCATTTTTTGTCCAGAATATTACTGTGATAATGAGGTGACATGAGTATTTCTTTCACCATTTCTGGGAGTAATATATTGAAGATGTAAAATGAGAATCAGGGGTACAAAGAGGTGTACCCTGTTTCTAGGAACATAGAGAAAAAGCATGAATAGACCATACTGTGAATAAATAATATAACTTTTTTGAACTTTAAATAATGAATTGAAATGATATCTGAAAAATTAAAGGAAATCGTATATTGATATACAATCATTCATTCCAACCAGGTATATATGTAATGGAAATATTTGTGTTTAGGTTTATCATGAAGAGTGTGTGGGTTTTGCTTCAAAATGATTATGGAAATTCAAAATAATGTGTTTGGAAAGAAGTCTCATGAAAAGACCAGTCAAGAAACCCTGACAATACATGTGTTCTGAAGCAAGAAGTGGTGAAAGTTGAAACAAATGCTTATTAATTTGTGAACTTGTGGATGAAATGTATATCCTGTGATGTGCAAAAACTGAAGAAACAATAATGTACCAGTGTCGAATACAAATGAATGACAAATTACAGATCATGTCCCATAGGAGTCTACTTGCATTGATGTTAGACTGGGTCAGTTACTGTAGAATAATTAGGATTTGTATGCACCATTCACTGAAGTTAGTTTTCAGTACTAGGAAACAAATATGTATTTCAGGTGGATGAATATTTCTGATTATTATCTTGTGAAAAGTGGATTATAAATCCACATACATGAACATGAATGAATTTACAGAGTGTATATTAGACGCATATATTTCATATTTTGAAAAATTTGGAGAGTATATCTATATCTATATCTATATCTATATCTATACACACACACACACACACACACACACAAACACAAACACTCACAGACATTAAAAATACCAATATAAATGCCAATCGAAATTCATCTGTAAATATGTATCATCCACAAATGCAAAAATATTTATTTTACTGAACATGAGTTAATGTATAATGTTGTTCTTCTAGGACGCTCTCCTATAGGTTGAATTTTCATTTCCAACAGCATTTAGGAGGAGTGAACTCTTCTCACAATTTGTATCTGCCAAGACAGCCACCTCACAAAAATCTATGTGTGATACCTGGTAGATTCTATATATGCATATAAATATACATGTGTGAATAGGCTACAGAAAAGGGAAACAAGAATTCACATATTTGTTAAGTTTACAAACACAAGGAGAATATTTCAATTAAAATTTGACTAGATTTATAACTCCTACCTTATATAATGCAAATGTCAAGTCCATCTATACAACATGTCTCCTCTGAAGTACTTGTATTTCTAATGTGTTGGGTTAATTTTCTCCATTATATTAGGATGAATAGTCTGAGTCTACTAGGTATGGGTTAGTGTCAGGGATTCAGTATTTCGAATGGAAAATTGGAAAATGAATCCAATGTGTATGTAAATATATGCTGCACAAATATCCTCCCGCTCTCATCCAGAACAAAGCCTTGACATTACCTTCACCCCAAGTAAGACACAATTAGAGGAGAAGAGTTACAAAATCAGTGAATACATATCTGGAATGGAAAATGCTCAGGAGTTCACAACCTTGGAGGTGGTAGAGGAGTTTCCAAAACTAAGGGACAGAGTAAACCCTCCACAAACATGGAGCTCTGCTGGCCTAAAAACTTTTTGAGAAACTGCCTCTGAGCTTCCACACTTGAAATATATGTTGTTTTCAGGAGATTTGGCTTCCTCTGTAGTGAGACCATCAAAGCTGGGTCTGCATCTATGTGACCTGGAGGACATGGTTTCTTATTTTCCAATGAACAAGATGAAGCAGTGCTGAATCCTCTCTTTGTAGGTAAACTGAGGCCACTGGGGACTAATTGTCTCCCCGTGTGGACTGTGAAGCCATTTGGTCCTCCTCCACTTTTTGTGGTGTTTTTGCTGCTGCACTGTGAGTTTGGTATTTGTTTCACGAAATACTAGGAGCTAAACTGGGACACAGTGCTGGAGGGAGTTCTGTCACGTGAGGTGGGTCAGGGTCTGCAAGAGAATGCACCAACAAGGCTCCTATCTCTCACAGCTTGCCCCATTGCCCCCTTGTCCATATCAACCTGATTCTTAATTTTCCTCTGAAAACTCTCCATATAACAAGATGCCTTTACATATAAGGGTCTGCTGGCTGCACCATGTCAGTTACAAGACATTTGGAATCCAATGGTAGATCCACATGGCCCTACCACGGATGTTTTATCAAACACCTCCCCACCACTGCTCTAGACCCACTACTCAGCAGGATCCAACTTACTGGCATCTCTGTTCTACAACACTTTCATGAAACTCAGTAAATCAAGGCACTGTCTGGTATACTCATGATCAGCAACAGGACATCCAATGTTTCTCCAGTGCCACCTGGTCATAGGAATTTCAAAAATTTCATGGTATTTATCTAGCCATTTTTCAAGCATGAAGTTGGAGGCACTGTGGGTTTCAGTTCATTCAGCAAACATTAAATGGTGAGGAAGCTCATTTCAATGAAATCTCTGGAGAACTCTCACAGGCACGGCTTCCCAAAGAGTGGACAAAAGGTCACATTAGGCGAGGCCCATTGAGGTCTACAATGTGAGGTCCATGTGTGTTTTGACTCTCAACTATGGCTGCCATTTCTTTAAGAATAAAATCATGTGATATCCTTGCTGAGATTCCCAGGCCTCTGTGGAAATCCACCCGGGGCCTAAGTCTCAGTTTCCAAGAGCGACTTTCATGCGTGGCCTCTTAAAATCCCAACAAAATTCATGGCAATGCTTCTCTGAGTTCAGTTCCAAAAACCCAGTCTCTAAGGGGAATCACACCAGAGTTCAAGTCCACGTGGACCCAGTCATTTTTTCCAATGCCACACAAATGACCAAAATTAAAACCAAAACACTCCCACATGGCCCTCATCTTATTCCGTATAGTCAATCATCTTAACCTCTGGCTGGAGGTTTCCATGAGGGGCGCAGCCAATGACAGTGTCCAAAATCTGCTCGTTTGCCCCTCATTTGCCTAAAGTCAGGGTAGCCTGGACACCGTTTCTGTGAACCAGGAGTGAACAAATAAGCCTGCGGTTAATACTTCTGTGTTTCTCCAATTTGAGGCCTACTGATTTTAGGTATTGATTCTTTAGGTGATTTAGAGTCATGCGAAAACACAAGCACCTCTGCAGGGCTTTGAAGAACTCATTTGACCCAAAGAATCCCTATTGTCATTTGATGGAGTGCAGGAACCTAACAGAGGAAGGCAAGAGACTTCATCCACAATGAATGAAATTTTTTGCCATTTTGGTTTTGGAAGCTCACATGGGATCATTCTTAAGATCCATCAGGTGCTGAGAATCTAAGTCACAGCCACACACAGGCCCAAGAGGCTGATAAAGACACATCCCTTTCCAAAGCAATTAAGCAAAGAGCCACAGGTGAGGCCCATTCATTTCCATTTGAAAACTGTTTTCTTCAGGCTTCACAAAGGGGTGGCCTGAGGCAAAGACCTTCCTGACATTCAGTGCAACACAACAATAAGTAAGCAAAAGGCCCAAAGCAGGGTTTCTGCACTGAGACTTTCCTGGTCACACTGATATCTGAGTTTTCTGAGATGCTCGCCATTCTCTTCAGCTATCCAGTACATGGCCATGTCACAGAGCTTGGAGGTGGTACATATTTTGGACACAAATCCATGAGCCTATTCTGGAGAGTGGCCAGAATTCAGGAAGAAAACTACAACTTAGAAAGATAGCAGGTGTTGCACATCGATAAGACAAGCTGCAATCCATTCATATATTGGGCATGGGAAGATTTATACTAGACAGGACACATCCATTAATTCATTCTCTTTTCTAATGTCTACAACAACGGACACAGTGGGATACACAGAAACAGAAACACTCACCGTGTCAAATGACTTACTAGAAACTGTCCACTCCAAACCAAACAAACCGCCTTTTCTCTCTCTTCTCAGAACATGAGACAAAACAACAAACCCACACCCACTCCCACAAAGGCACCTCCTACCCCCAAGTACGTCTGTTACTATCCGGAGTGTCCTATGACTGGTGGGCCATACTATGTTCCCCCGAAATGGCCTGTCTTCTCTCAGATCTTGTTTCCTTGACCAACTCTGTGAAGATGTCAGGAAAAAGTGGTTAGCCACTACCTGTTTTCTCAGGAAAGGTCCATCTTCAGAGCTCTCCTGGCATTTGGCCATCCTCACATCATTAGGTACCAAGAAAACTGACTCTGTCCTTGGTAAATCCAAACAAGTGAGCCCACTGGGACTGGGACTGGGACTGCCTCTGGGTGCCTGGCTTCTTGGATACCAAGTTCAGAGGAGAGTTCCATCACCAAGGAAATGAGGTATGTCACATTCTTTGGAACTGAATGAGGACACTGCCTTGGCAACCACTTTGTCCTAACAGTTGCTTCCAAGGGTTACATAAGATGGAGGTTGCCCCTACTTCCTGTGACACTTTCATAAGGTAGAATGTATATCACCATTGGCACCCGGGAACAGCTCTCCACTCAGCCCTGGTTCGGTCCATCTTCTGTACAATAAGAAGAGAGAGAGGCAGATTCAGACACATCCCTTCATCCTGACCAGGTTGCTTGCCATGGAAGATGACTTTTGGTCTCTCAGGTGCTTCATACCTGCCTACAACTTCTCCAGGTATCATTTGTGCATGGACATTTGAGGTTCTCATCAGGTGGAAGGTCCCCAACTTTCCTGTATTGTAAGAACCACTCTGTCCCTGCTCTTCTGTAAAATGATTGAGGGAACAGTGTATACTTGGGGTTAAAAACAGGTTTGATTTGGGTTACGAGTGATTCTGTGTATGAATAATGGTATTGGGAACCTGCAATATTTACAAGAATATAGAGGTGAAATATAAGTAGGAAAACAGAAATCTAGGTATGATTTGAAGCCCAGAAGGGTTTTGCCCTTGATTGGGATACTTAGCTTTGAATGATGTTCTGCAAAGATGCCTCAGGTAATTCGATATACAATGGCATAGGACCTTGTACATTGGATGATTGAATTTAGAAGAGAACATCCAGTCAAAAAGGGATATTCAGTAGGATTAGGAAGATAGTCTGTAGGTTTAGGAAGAAGAGTGAGTATAGAATTTGGACCAAAAGTTCTTTAGCAATAGACTTTCGGTTGTTGAGTGAATGTAAATATCAGCACATATGAAGAGTCAGTCACTATGTTGAACTGGGGAAAATATGTAGAAAAGCAGATATCAATAGAAACATTACGAAATCAGGCAAAGTATAAAGTGAGTGATAGAATTAGACATTTTCAACAGGGTTGAGTTTGAATATATAAATTAGGAAAAAAACAAATATGTAGTCACCAATAGGATTGACAATTGACAGCATTAGGCAACCTGGACATGGATGTTTTTAGAAATCCATGTTCACTTTCCATTTAGGCTTTGGTACAATCATAAGTGTGACCTTTCCATTTTTTGTCCAGAATATTACTGTGATAATGAGGTGACATGAGTATTTCTTTCACCATTTCTGGGAGCAATATATTGAAGATGTAAAATGAGAATCGGGGGTACAAAGAGGGGTACCCTGTTTCTAGGAACATAGAGAAAAAGCATGAATAGACCATACAGTGAATAAAAAATATAACTTTTTTGAACTTTAAATAATGAATTGAACTGATATCTGAAAAATTAAAGGAAATCGTATATTGATATACAATCATTCATTCCAACCAGGTATATATGTAATGGAAATATTTGTGTTTTGGTTTATCATGAAGAGTGTGTGAGTTTTGCTTCAAAATGATTATGGAAATTCAAAATAATGTGTTTGGAAAGAAGTCTCACGAAAAGACCAGTCAAGAAACCCTGACAATACATGTGTTCTGAAGCAAGAAGTGGTGAAAGTTGAAACAAATGCTTATTAATTTGTGAACTTGTGGATGAAATGTATATCCTGTGATGTGCAAAAACTGAAGAAACAATAATGTACCAGTGTCGAATACAAATGAATGACAAATTACATATCATGTCCCATAGGAGTCTACTTGCATTGATGTTAGACTGGGTCAGTTACTGTAGAATAATTAGGATTTGTATGCACCATTCACTGAAGTTAGTTTTCAGTACTAGGAAACAAATATGTATTTCAGGTGGATGAATATTTCTGATTATCATCTTGTGAAAAGTGGATTATAAATCCACATACATGAACATGAATGAATTTAGAGAGTGTATATTAGACACATATATTTCATATTTTGAAAAATTTGGAGAGTATATCTATATCTATATCTATATCTATACACACACACACACACACACACACACACACACACACACAACTAACAGACATTAAAAAGTACCAATATAAATGCCAATCGAAATTCATCAGTAAATATGTATCATCCACAAATGCAAAAATATTTATTTTAATGAACATGAGTTAATGTATAATGTTGTTCTACTAGGACGCTCTCCTATAAGTTGAATTTTCATTTCCAACAGCATTTAGGAGGAGTGAACTCTTCTCACAATTTGTATCTGCCAAGACAGCCACCTCACAAAAATGTACGTGTGATACCTGGTAGGATTCTATATATGCATATAAATATACATGTGTGAATAGACTACAGAAAAAGGAAACAAGAATTCACATATTTGTTAAGTTTAAAACACATGGAGAATATTTCAAATAAATTTGACTAGATATATAACTCCTACCTTATATAATGCAAATGTCAAGTCCAACTATACAACATGTCTCCTCTGAAGTACTTGTATTTCTACTGTGTTGGGTTAATTTTCTCCATTATATTAGGATGAATAGTCTGAGTCTACTAGGTATGGGTTAGTGTCAGGGATTCAGTATTTCGAATGGAAAATTGGAAAATGAATCCAATGTGTATGTAAATATATGCTGCACAAATATCCTCCCGCTCTCATCCAGAACAATGCCTTGACATTACCTTCACCCCAAGTAAGACACAATTAGAGGAGAAGAGTTACAAAATCAGTGAACACATATCTGGAATGGAAAATGCTCAGGAGTTCACAACCTTGGAGGTGGTAGAGGAGTTTCCAAAACTAAGGGACAGGGTAAACACTCCACAAACATGGAGCTCTGATGGCCTAAAAACTTTTTGAGAAACTGCCTCTGAGCTTCCGCACTTGAAATATATGTTGTTTTCAGGAGATTTGGCTTCCTCTGTAGTGAGAACATCAAAGCTGGGTCTGCATCTATGTGACCTGGAGGACATGGTTTCTTATTTTCCAATGAACAAGATGAAGCAGTGCTGAATCCTCTCTTTGTAGGTAAACTGAGGCCACTGGGGACTAAGTGTCTCCCCATGTGGACTGTGAAGCCATTTGGTCCTCTTCCACTTTTTGTGGTGTTTTTGCTGCTGCACTGTGAGTTTGGTATTTGTTTCACGAAATACTAGGAGCTAAACTGGGACACAGTGCTGGAGGGAGTTCTGTCACGTGTGGTGGGTCAGGGTCTGCAAGAGAATGCACCAACTAGGCTCCTATCTCTCACAGCTTACCCCATTGCCCCCTTGTCCATATCAACCTGATTCTTAATTTTCCTCTGAAAACTCTCCATATAACAAGATGCCTTTACATATAAGGGTCTGTTGGCTGCACCATGTCAGTTACAAGCCATTTGGAATCCAATGGTAGATCCACATGGCCCTACCACGGATGTTTTATCAAACACCTCCCCACCACTGCTCTAGACCCACTACTCAGCAGGCTCCAAATTTCTGGCATCTCTGTTCTACACCATTTTCATGAAACTCAGTAAATCAAGGCACTGTCTGGTATACTCATGATCAGCAACAGGACATCCAATGTTTCTCCAGTGCCACCTGGTCATAGGAATTTAAAAAATTTCATGGTATTTATCTAGCCATTTTTCAAGCATGAAGTTGGAGGCACTGTGGGTTTCAGTTCATTCAGCAAACATTAAATGGTGAGGAAGCTCATTTCAATGAAATCTCTGGAGAACTCTCACAGGCATGGCTTCCCAAAGAGTGGACAAAAGGTCACATTAGGCCAGGCCCATTGAGGTCTACAATGTGAGGTCCATGTGTGTTTTGACTTTCAACTATGGCTGCCATTTCTTTAAGAATAAAATCATGTGATATCCTTGCTGAGATTCCCAGGCCTCTGTGGAAATCCACCCGGGGCCTAGGTCTCAGTTTCCAAGAGCGACTTTCATGCATGGCCTCTTAAAATCCCAACAAAATTCATGGCAATGCTTCTCTGAGTTCAGTTCCAAAACCCAGTCTCTAAGGGGAATCACACCAGAGTTCAAGCCCACGTGGACCCAGTCATTTTTTCCAATGCCACACAAATGACCAAAATTAAAACCAAAACACTCCCACATGGCCCTCATCTTATTTCATATAGTCAATCATCTTAACCTCTGGCTGGAGGTTTCCATGAGGGGCGCAGCCCAAGACAGTGTCCAAAATCAGCTCGTTTGCCCCTCATTTGTCTAAAGTCAGGGTAGCCTGGACACCGTTTCTGTGAACCAGGAGTGAACAAATAAGCCTGCCGTTAATACTTCTGTGTTTCTCCAATTTGAGGCCTACTGATTTTAGGTATCGATTCTTTAGGTGATTTAGAGTCATGCGAAAACACAAGCACCTCTGCAGGGCTTTGAAGAACTCATTTGACCCAAAGAATCCCTATTGTCATTTGATGGAGTGCAGGAACCTAACAGAGGAAGGCAAGAGACTTCATCCACAATGAATGAAATTTTTTGCCATTTTGGTTTTGGAAGCTCACATGGGATCATTCTTAAGATCCATCAGGTGCTGAGAATCTAAGTCACAGCCACACACAGGCCCAAGAGGCTGATAAAGACACATCCCTTTCCAAAGCAATTAAGCAAAGAGCCACAGGTGAGGCCCATTCATTTCCATTTGAAAACTGTTTTCTTCAGGCTTCACAAAGGGGTGGCCTGAGGCAAAGACCTTCCTGACATTCAGTGCAACACAACAATAAGTAAGCAAAAGGCCCAAAGCAGGGTTTCTGCACTGAGACTTTCCTTGTCACACTGATATCTGAGTTTTCTGAGATGCTCGCCATTCTCTTCAGCTATCCAGTACATGGCCATGTCACAGAGCTTGGAGGTGGTACATATTTTGGACACAAATCCATGAGCCTATTCTGGAGAGTGGCCAGAATTCAGGAAAAAAACTAGAACTTAGAAAGATAGCAGGTGTTGCACATCGATAAGACAAGCTGCAGTCCATTCATATATTGGGCATGGAAGATTTATACTAGACAGGACACATCCATTAATGCATTCTCTTTTCTAATGTCTACAACAACGGACACAGTGGGATACACAGAAACAGAAACACTCGCCTTGTCAAATGACTTACTAGAAACTGTCCACTCCCATACCAAACAAACCGCCTTTTCTATCTATTCTCAGAACATGAGACAAAACAACAAACCCACACACACTCCCACAAAGGCACCTCCTTCCCCCAAGTAGGTCTGTGACTATCTGGAGTGTCCTCTGACTGGTGGGCCATACTATGTTCCCCCGAAATGGCCTGTCTTCTCTCAGATCTTGTTTCCTTGACCAACTCTCTGAAAATGTCAGGAAAAAGTGGTTAGCCACTACCTGTTTTCTCAGGAAAAGTCCATCTTCAGAGCTCTCCTGGCATTTGGCCATCCTCACATCATTAGGTACCAAGAAAACTGACTCTGTCCTTGGTAAATCCAAGCAAGTGAGCCCACTGGGACTGGGACTGCGACTGCCTCTGGGTGCCTGGCTTCTTGGATACCAAGTTCAGAGAGTTCCATCACCAAGGAAATGAGGTATGTCACATTCTTTGGAACTGAATGAGGTCACTGCCTTGGCAACCACTTTGTCCTAACAGTAGCTTCAAAGGGTAACATAAAATGGAGGTTGCCCCCGCTTCCTGTGACACTTTCATAAGGTAGAATGTATATCACCATTGGCACCCGGGAACAGCTCTCCACTCAGGCCTGGTTTGGTCCATCTTCTCTACAATAAGAAGAGAGAGATTCAGATTCAGACACATCCCTTCATCCTGACCAGGTTGTTTGCCATGGAAGATGACTTTTGCTCTCTCAGGTGCTTCATACCTGCCTACAACTTCTCCAGGTATCATTTGTGCATGGACATTTGAGGTTCTCATCAGGTGGAAGGTCCCCAACTTTCCTGTATTGTAAGAACCACTCTGTCCCTGCTCTTCTGTAAAATGATTGAGGGAACAGTGTATACTTGGGGTTAAAAACAGGTTTGATTTGGGTTACGAGTGATTCTGTGTGATGGATAATGGTATTGGGAACCTACAATATTTACAAGAATATAGAGGTGAAATATAAGTAGGAAAACAGAAATCTAGGTATGATTTGAAGCCCAGAAGGGTTTTGCCCTTGATTGGGATACTTAGCTT